>NC_141831.1:4472217-4574717 GCF_982586985.1 Callionymus lyra | reverse complement strand
ACACACACACACACACACTTTCCACCGCAGAGACTTCGCTACACACTGCAGGTACACACACACACACACACTTTCCACCGCAGAGACTTCGCTACACACTGCAGGTACACACACACACTTTCCACCGCAGAGACTTCGCTACACACTGCAGGTACACACACACACACACACACACTTTCCACCGCAGAGACTTCACTACACACTGCAGGTACACACACACACACACACTTTCCACCGCAGAGACTTCGCTACACACTGCAGGTACACACACACACACACTTTCCACCGCAGAGACTTCGCTACACACTGCAGGTACACACACACACACACTTTCCACCGCAGAGACTTCGCTACACACTGCAGGTACACACACACACTTTCCACCGCAGAGACTTCGCTACACACTGCAGGTACACACACACACACACACACTTTCCACCGCAGAGACTTCGCTACACACTGCAGGTACACACACACACACACACACACTTTCCACCGCAGAGACTTCGCTACACACTGCAGGTACACACACACACACACACACTTTCCACCGCAGAGACTTCGCTACACACTGCAGGTACACACACACACACACACTTTCCACCGTAGAGACTTCGCTACACACTGCAGGTACACACACACACACACTTTCCACCGCAGAGACTTCGCTACACACTGCAGGTACACACACACACACACACACTTTCCACCGCAGAGACTTCGCTACACACTGCAGGTACACACACACACACTTTCCACCGCAGAGACTTCGCTACACACTGCAGGTACACACACACACACACACTTTCCACCGTAGAGACTTCGCTACACACTGCAGGTACACACACACTCACACACACTTTCCACCGCAGAGTCTTCGCTACACACTGCAGGTACACACACACACACACACTTTCCACCGCAGAGACTTCGCTACACACTGCAGGTACACACACACACACACACACTTTCCACCGCAGAGACTTCGCTACACACTGCAGGTACACACACACACACACACACTTTCAACCGCAGAGACTTCGCTACACACTGCAGGTACACACACACACACACACTTTCCACCGCAGAGACTTCGCTACACACTGCAGGTACACACACACACACACACACTTTCCACCGCAGAGACTTCGCTACACACTGCAGGTACACACACACTTTCCACCGCAGAGACTTCGCTACACACTGCAGGTACACACACACACACACACACTTTCCACCGCAGAGACTTTGCTACACACTGCAGGTACACACACACACACACACACTTTCCACCGCAGAGACTTCGCTACACACTGCAGGTACACACACACACACACACACTTTCCACCGCAGAGACTTCGCTACACACTGCAGGTACACACACACACACACACACACTTTCCACCGCAGAGACTTCGCTACACACTGCAGGTACACACACACACACACTTTCCACCGCAGAGACTTCGCTACACACTGCAGGTACACACACACACACACTTTCCACCGCAGAGACTTCGCTACACACTGCAGGTACACACACACACACACTTTCCACCGCAGAGACTTCGCTACACACTGCAGGTACACACACACACACACACACACTTTCCACCGCAGAGACTTCGCTACACACTGCAGGTACACACACACACACACACACACACTTTCCACCGCAGAGACTTCGCTACACACTGCAGGTACACACACACACACACACACACACACTTTCCACCGCAGAGACTTTGCTACACACTGCAGGTACACACACACACACACACACTTTCCACCGCAGAGACTTCGCTACACACTGCAGGTACACACACACACACACACACTTTCCACCGCAGAGACTTTGCTACACACTGCAGGTACACACACACACACACACACTTTCCACCGCAGAGACTTTGCTACACACTGCAGGTACACACACACACACACACTTTCCACCGCAGAGACTTCGCTACACACTGCAGGTACACACACACACACACTTTCCACCGCAGAGACTTCGCTACACACTGCAGGTACACACACACACACACTTTCCACCGCAGATATTTTGCTACACACTGCAGGTACACACACACACACTTTCCACCGCAGAGACTTTGCTACACACTGCAGGTACACACACACACACACTTTCCACCGCAGAGACTTCGCTACACACTGCAGGTACACACACACACACACACACTGTGTGCACACACTTTCCACCGCAGAGACTTCGCTACACACTGCAGGTACACACACACACACACACACACTTTCCACCGCAGAGACTTCGCTACACACTGCAGGTACACACACACACACACACACACTTTCCACCGCAGAGAGTTTGCTACACACTGCAGGTACACGCACACACACACTTTCCACCGCAGAGACTTCGCTACACACTGCAGGTACACACACACACACACTTTCCACCGCAGAGACGTTGCTACACACTGCAGGTACACACACACACACACACAATTTCCACCGCAGAGACTTCGCTACACACTGCAGGTACACACACACACACACACACACACTTTCCACCACAGAGACTTCGCTACACACTGCAGGTACACACACACACACACACACTTTCCACCACAGAGACTTCGCTACACACTGCAGGTACACACACACACACACACACTTTCCACCGCAGAGACTTCGCTACACACTGCAGGTACACACACACACACACACACTTTCCACCGCAGAGACTTCGCTACACACTGCAGGTACACACACACACACACACACTTTCCACCGCAGAGACTTCGCTACACACTGCAGGTACACACACACACTTTCCACCGCAGAGACTTCGCTACACACTGCAGGTACACACACACACACACTTTCCACCGCAGAGACTTCGCTACACACTGCAGGTACACACACACACACACACACTTTCCACCGCAGAGACTTCGCTACACACTGCAGGTACACACACACACACACACACTTTCCACCGCAGAGACTTCGCTACACACTGCAGGTACACACACACACACACACACACACACACTTTCCACCGCAGAGACTTCGCTACACACTGCAGGTACACACACACACACACACTTTCCACCGCAGAGACTTCGCTACACACTGCAGGTACACACACACACACACACACACACACACTTTCCACCGCAGAGACTTCGCTACACACTGCAGGTACACACACACACACACACACTTTCCACCGCAGAGACTTCGCTACACACTGCAGGTACACACACACACTTTCCACCGCAGAGACTTCGCTACACACTGCAGGTACACAAACACACACACACTTTCCACCGCAGAGACTTCGCTACAAACTGCAGGTACACACACACACACACTTTCCACCGTAGAGACTTCGCTACACACTGCAGGTACACACACACACACACTTTCCACCGTAGAGACTTCGCTACACACTGCAGGTACACACACACACACACTTTCCACCGCAGAGACTTCGCTACACACTGCAGGTACACACACACACACACTTTCCACCGTAGAGACTTCACTACACACTGCAGGTACACACACACACTTTCCACCGCAGAGACTTCGCTACACACTGCAGGTACACACACACACACACTTTCCACCGTAGAGACTTCGCTTCACACTGCAGGTACACACACACACACACACACACACACACACACACACACACACACACACTTTCCACCGCAGAGACTTTGCTACACACTGCAGGTACACACACACACACACTTTCCACCGCAGAGACTTCGCTACACACTGCAGGTACACACACACACACACACTTTCCACCGTAGAGACTTCGCTACACACTGCAGGTACACACACACACACACTTTCCACCGTAGAGACTTCGCTACACACTGCAGGTACACACACACACACACTTTCCACCGCAGAGACTTCGCTACACACTGCAGGTACACACACACACACACTTTCCACCGTAGAGACTTCGCTACACACTGCAGGTACACACACACACACACACTTTCCACCGCAGAGACTTCGCTACACACTGCAGGTACACACACACACACACTTTCCACCGTAGAGACTTCGCTACAGACTGCAGGTACACACACACACTTTCCACCGCAGAGACTTCGCTACACACTGCAGGTACACACACACACACACTTTCCACCGTAGAGACTTCGCTTCACACTGCAGGTACACACACACACACACACACACACACACACACACACACACACACACACACACTTTCCACCGCAGAGACTTTGCTACACACTGCAGGTACACACACACACACACACTTTCCACCGCAGAGACTTCGCTACACACTGCAGGTACACACACACACACACACTTTCCACCGTAGAGACTTCGCTACACACTGCAGGTACACACACACACACACACACACTTTCCACCGTAGAGACTTCGCTACACACTGCAGGTACACACACACACACACTTTCCACCGTAGAGACTTCGCTACACACTGCAGGTACACACACACACACACTTTCCACCGCAGAGACTTCGCTACACACTGCAGGTATACACACACACACACACACTTTCCACCGCAGAGACTTCGCTACACACTGCAGGTACACACACACACACACACACTGCAGGTACGCACACACACACACACATACACACTGCAGGTACACACTGCAGGTACACACACACACACACTGCAGGTACACACACACACACACACACACATACACACTGCAGGTACACACTGCAGGTACACACACACACACACACACTGCAGGTACACACACACACACACTGCAGTTCACACACACACTGTCGTGGTTCATTCATCATTTGTGTTATAGTTGTATGTAACTGAAGGATTGTTGTAACTTGTCATGTATGATAATAGATAATGTTGTGTGTTGATCAGGAACGTTCACAGCGACATCCACACCTGTGTGAGCGGGTGGTTCCAGCTCAGGTGTCCTCTGGCGTACCTGGGATGTACCTTCACTCAGAGCAGGTTCCAGCCCTCGACTCATGAAGCCTCCGTCACCTACGAGTGAGCATCCTACCTCTGACACCACTCGTCACATGAGTGAAGAACAGCTGGTTTTCATAGATAGAAGGATGGATGATAGATGGACCGATGGATAAAAGATGATGGATGGATACATTGATGGATGGATGGATGGATAGATGGATATGATGGATGGATGGATGGATGGATGGATGGATGGATGGATGGATGGATGGATGGATGGATGGATGGATGGATGGATGGATGGATGGATGGATGGATGGATGGATGGATACATGAATGGATGGATGGATGGATACATGGATGGATGGATGGATGGATGGATGGATATGATGGAGGATAGGTAGATGGATGGATGGATGGATGGAGGGATGGAGGGATATGGTGGATATGATGGATGGATGGATAGATAGATGGATGGAGGATAGGTAGATAGATAGATGGATGGATATGATGGATGGAGGGATAGATGGATGATGGATACATGGATGGATGGATATGATGGATGGATGGAGGGATAGATGGATGGATGGATGGAGGATAGGTAGATGGATGGATGGAGGGATATGGTGGATATGATGGATGGATGGATAGATAGATGGATGGAGGATAGGTAGATGGATGGATGGATGGAGGGATATGGTGGATATGATGGATGGATGGATAGATAGATGGATGGAGGATAGGTAGATAGATAGATGGATGGATATGATGGATGGAGGGATAGATGGATGATGGATACATGGATGGATGGATATGATGGATGGATGGATGGATGGATGGATGGATGGATGGATATTGTGGATATGATGGATGGATTTTATTGGATTTAATTATAAAGATTAGAATTTAAAGTTAAATATTGTAAACGACAAAAATATTTGAATACGTCGAAATCAAATATGTTTTAATTAGTTTTTTAAATTCAATATAAACAGGTCGTATAATAGTCACCAGACAAAACCAACAGAGCACCGAGTTATTGGATGGTTGAGTCACGTGATCGTCTGTGTGTCGCATCATTGGCCGACAGTTTGATCAGTGTCTCTGTGCTCTGTTGGTTTGGTCTGGAGACTCTATTACACCAGCATGTTTCAACTATAAGTTAACAATTAAAATATCAAACTCATGTGTAAAAAAAACACTTTTATCAATTATTTTAGTTCAATTTTAGTTGAATTGTTTAAAAATGAAATCAAAGCTTAAAAAACATTTGAATCAAAATAAAAGTTTTAAACATTAAATTCTGTCTCACTGATGGTTCTGGTCCAACAGTCGTGAGCTCAGGTGTTTCAACCTGAGACCCCGAGGACACCAGGACCGGTCCAGTGGCTCCCAGACGGACCTCCTCAGCTCGCTGCCCTTCGAGGTCCTGTGTCACGTGACCCGGTTCCTGGACAGTCTGTCCCTGTCCCAGCTGGCCCTGGTGTCCCGGCTCCTGAGGCAGGTCTGCTGCACTCGGCTGCAGGACCGAGGGATGGTGACGCTGAGCTGGGAGAGGAGGGCGTCCAAGTGGACCGCCACACCGGTGAGTTCAGGACCGGGACTCCCTGGTCCGGCTGTCGCTCACCTGCGCCTCCGTCCCACAGGTGTGGTCCTTCAGTCGTCTCTTCTCGCCCGTGGACTCCTGGCGTCTGAGGGACGTCCCTCACATCTCTGCTCACCTGAGACACTGTCCTCACTACGAGACGGTCCGGCTCAGTGACCCGCAGCCTCTGGTCAACATGACGCACGACCAGAACCAGAACCAGAACCAGACCAGTGGAACCAGAACCAGTCTGGTCCAACAGTTCAGCTGCTCTTGACTCGTATCAACACATGATTTTATTCAATCAAATCTTTGTTTTTATTGTGAATTAAATCGTGGTTTTCATGAAATCTTTCAAAATAAAATCATCTTTTATTTTGAAATGTTACTTCAAATGTTCGTGTCAACATAGATGAAGGATTAAAACATTATAATAATAATATTATCGTTACAATCAAGATGTTTGATACATAATTTATGTCAATCATTTTTTTTAAGAACCATTAAAACATTTAAAAATAATTATCATGTAGTTATGAAATAAAACTCATTGTCAAGTATGAGGGATCGATAAAGTTTTATCTATCTATATACATAATGTAATAACTATTATTATATTATTTATATCAATTATTTTAATGTATTTTTAAATAAAGTTTTTTTTTATAATTAACTTATTATTAAAATCTTAATAATTAAAACTAAGTAAAAAGATACCGAAGGAATAATATTGAAATAATTATATAATAAACTTATTATTTATATACATTTCAAAATAGAAGTTTTTTAAATAAATTATATTTCATAAAAAAAAACACACAAATTAACATTGGACTGGACGTTTTTTATTTAATTGTATTTAATTATTAATTAAAACTATTTCGAATAAAATCAAAATGATTTATAAACACAATAAAACACATTCATCTATAAATATTTCTTTATTTAATTATTTAAAGAAAATGTTTTTTCTATTAAAACAGAAATTTTCATTTTAGTTAAAAAAAGAAAAAATCAAATAAAGTATTTTCCTATGAAAACACAAATGTTTTTGAAGTTTTTTTTAGTTTTTCATTAAAGTTAAAACCTCATTAAAGAAACAATAAAACACGTTAAAATATAAATATAAAAAGTTACATTCATGTTGTTTCATTTATTTAAAAAAAACATTTTTGGAAAAATGTTTTAAAATGAAGCAAAAATAGTTTTAATAAAAATGACCATTAAAAAAAAAACACGAAAGAATAATAACACACATTGTCATATATATAAAAATTAACAAATTTACAAAATAAAACCCGCCAAATGACGAATTATTTCACTAATTTAGGTTTTATTTTCTTGAAAGTTAAAACATTTTGAAACGAACAATAAAAAATAAACATAAAAAAAACGTGATCTTATGATATTATTTATGAAAATACTTGAAAGAAAAAACACAATTCGATGTTTTAAAACGTTTCCTCGAAATCAAACCACGTGACGTGAATAGTTTCCGTTCATTCGTCAAAAGTACAAAGACGTCTAATTGAAGGACGAGGCCACGCCCCCTTCCTCCCCCTCTATGCTGCTCCTCTCTTCACTGACGGTGCAGCAGCTGAAGCTCCTCCGTGGATCCTCCGCTGCATCAGGACCAGAACCACCTTCGTCCAGGTCCTCACTCCACCCCCCCCCCCCCCTGGTCGGACCCTTTGGGTGGGTCCCTGTCGCGGGAGGACAAAGACCCGCGCCAGGCTTCATGACACGCCGCTGCAGCAGCGCCACGGTAAGGCCCCGGATGTAGAGAATGCTGCATCATTGGGGGGGTGTGATGCATGACCCCCCATGATGCAGCATCATGACCCCCCATGATGCAGCATCATGACCCCCCATGATGCTGCACCGCGGGGGGTCATGATGGCGCGTGTGTGTGTGCAGGGAGCCCGCAGGAGTCGCGCTCAACATGGACAGAAACGTGACGTTCCTGCGCCAGGAGCACCTGGTGCTGTTGGCCGGGCTGCAGGTGGAGATCACTCACCTGAGGAGGCGCTGTCACGGTCAGTGGTGGACACGCCCCCTTCCTCTCCAACGTGTCACTCACCTGTGTCTCTCTGCAGAGCTGAGCTGCGAGCTGGACTCCAGGTTTCCGGGCAGAACCACCGCAGGTGAGACTCTTTTTTTGGTGTTAAAATAATATTATAAAAATAAAACCTTTTTGAATCGAAATATTTTTTATACTTTTAGTCAAAATCAGAGCGAATTTAAAACATCAATATTTGTTTCCAGCTACAAGTGACGCCTGCTCACCACTAGGTGTCAGAGTTTCCGCTGTTATTTAAATATTATAAATAATATAAATATATATGTTTAGTTCAAAATACTCGTTTAAAGTATAACTAATGTGTGTGTGATGTGTGACTCTATTGTATCATCAGTGTGTGTGTGTTGTTGTGATGTGTGACTCTATTGTATCATCTGTGTGTGTGTGTGTTGTTGTGATGTGTGACTCTATTGTATCATCAGTGTGTGTGTGTTGTTGTTGTGATGTGTGACTCTATTGTATCATCAGTGTGTGTGTGTGTTGTTGTGATGTGTGACTCTATTGTATCATCAGTGTGTGTGTGTTGTTGTTGTGATTTGTGACTCTATTGTATCATCAGTGTGTGTGTGATGTGTGACTCTATTGTATCATCAGTGTGTGTGTGTGTTGTTGTGATGTGTGACTCTATTGTATCATCAGTGTGTGTGTTGTTGTTGTGATGTGTGACTCTATTGTATCATCTGTGTGTGTGTTGTTGTTGTGATGTGTGACTCTATTGTATCATCTGTGTGTGTGTGTTGTTGTGATGTGTGACTCTATTGTATCATCTGTGTGTGTGTTGTTGTGATGTGTGACTCTATTGTATCATCTGTGTGTGTGTGTTGTTGTGATGTGTGACTCTATTGTATCATCAGTGTGTGTGTGTTGTTGTTGTGATTTGTGACTATTGTATCATCTGTGTGTGTGTGTTGTTGTTGTGATGTGTGACTCTATTGTATCATCTGTGTGTGTGTGTTGTTGTGATGTGTGACTCTATTGTATCATCTGTGTGTGTGTGTTGTTGTGATGTGTGACTCTATTGTATCATCAGTGTGTGTGTGTTGTTGTTGTGATTTGTGACTCTATTGTATCATCAGTGTGTGTGTGTTGTTGTGATGTGTGACTCTATTGTATCATCAGTGTGTGTGTTGTTGTTGTGATGTGTGACTCTATTGTATCATCTGTGTGTGTGTTGTTGTTGTGATGTGTGACTCTATTGTATCATCTGTGTGTGTGTGTTGTTGTGATGTGTGACTCTATTGTATCATCTGTGTGTGTGTTGTTGTGATGTGTGACTCTATTGTATCATCTGTGTGTGTGTGTTGTTGTGATGTGTGACTCTATTGTATCATCAGTGTGTGTGTGTTGTTGTTGTGATTTGTGACTATTGTATCATCTGTGTGTGTGTGTTGTTGTTGTGATGTGTGACTCTATTGTATCATCTGTGTGTGTGTGTTGTTGTGATGTGTGACTCTATTGTATCATCTGTGTGTGTGTGTTGTTGTGATGTGTGACTCTATTGTATCATCAGTGTGTGTGTGTTGTTGTTGTGATTTGTGACTCTATTGTATCATCAGTGTGTGTGTGTTGTTGTGATGTGTGACTCTATTGTATCATCAGTGTGTGTGTGTTGTTGTTGTGTTGTGTGATGAAAGTAAGAACCAGAATTTTTAAATGATCCTGAAAGAAACTGGCAGCCAGTGAAGAGTTTGAAGGAGAAATGTGAGTTCTTCTACTAGAGCGGCTCAGAATTCTCATCCTTCTTGTTAAGACATGAAAACAAACTGTTACAATAGTCCAGACGAGAAGAAACAAACGCATGGATTACAAGCTCCAGATCATGTCAAAACTCAAAAACTCAAAACTGCGCCCAGAAAGGTAAGATGAGAACCATTCTAACACAGACCCAGACAGTCTTCATCCTCAGTCTTCTCAGCAGGATCTGGTGATCAACTGTGTCAAAGGCTGAGGAAAGATCCAAGAGAACCAGAACAGTGGATTTACCAGAGTCAGTCGACATCATGATGTCACTGGACACTTTCAGTACAGCTGTCTCCGTAGAGTGATGTTTACGGAAGCCAGACTGAAACTTCTCATGGATGTCGCTCTGATCCAGGAACAAAGACAGCTGCTCAGACACCACCTTCTCCAAGATCTTGAACAAGAAAGGGAGCTTAGAAATAGGCCTGAAATTACTGAGGTCAGTCGGGTCTAAGCCTGGTTTTTTGAGCAGAGGCTCCACAATGACATGTTTAAATGCATTGGGAAAAACCCCTGTGGAAAGGGAGAGGTTCACCATATTGGTAACCCAGGGGCCAATTACATCAAATACTTTGATAAAACGCCTACAAGGAAGGACGTCATCTGAGCAAGAGGATGGTTTCATCTTGTTCACTAGTGCCGAAATATCACCCAAAGATACAGCAGTGAAGGAGGACCAAGAGGAGGAGAGGGGCTCAGAGACAGTAGGCGTTCCAAACAAAGGGGGAGAGATTTTCTCTTTGATCAATTTAATTTTGTCAATGAAAAATCTCAACAATGCATTGCTGTCAGCTTCACAGAAGACAGGCGTGATTTGAGGAGCAGGAGACACGAGTGAATCGTGTCAAACAACACTTTAGTGTGTGTGTGTTGTTGTGATGTGTGACTCTATTGTTTCATCAGTGTGTGACATTAGAAAATGATTTTAAGCTCCGCCCCCCGGATTCCACTTTGTTGTTCTGGAGATTAACGCTTGTTGACCATAACCACACCCACTCTGCTGTGATTGGTCAAGCGTCATCAAGGGACCGAGGAACCGTTGTATAAACAAAGCGTGTCCTTCACTAACTATTATTTGTGTGTCTCAGAGGAAGAGGCGGAGTTGTCAGCTCGCTGTGAGGCAGCGGAGCGCCTCCTGGAGGATCAGCACGGCATGATGCTCGCCGCCCGCGGGGCGCTGCGTGCCGGCCGGGCGAGGGCGTCGGCGCTGGGACGCAGCCTCCGGGAGGAAGAGCGCCACTTCCTGGAGGAGCTGAAGCGTCGCAGCCACCAGATCACGCTGTTGAGTCGAGAGCTGCAGCGACAGAACCACACGACCTCCGACCTCTGTCACCAGCTGCACCTCGCTCGCCTGAAGCTCCTCCAGCGGAGCGCGGCGTCGGAGGACGTGGAGGAGGTTGAGGAAGAGGAGGATGAAGAAGAGGAGGACGAGGAGGGCGACAGCTGGCTCTTGTCTCCTCCTGCGCCGGCGTCTCCCGCGGAGAGCGAGGACGGTCGCAGGAGGGTCCTGAGGGAGCAGCGGGTCCGGGCCTGTGTCCCACTAGAGAGGGTCACGTCTCCGCAGGCGCCGCTGCCCATGCCGGACCCCGCCCTCTTCCTGGTGCCGCTCAGGTACCGCCTGCTGGGCTGGAACCAGCGAGCGCCGCAGGAGGAGGAGCAGGAGGAGCAGGAGGAGCAGGAGGAGGAGACGCCGGACGAGTGGGAGGACGTGGAGGAGGGCGGGGGGGTTCACAGGAGGGTGGACCTGGGGGCCGGAGAGGGAGAGACCGCCTTGTGATGAAGTCACGTGACCAGCTGGACTCAATCACATGACCAGCTCGACTCAGTCACATGATCATCTCGACTCAGTCACATGACCAGCTCGACTCAGTCACATGATCATCTCGACTCAGTCACATGACCAGCTCGACTCAGTCACATGATCATCTCGACTCAGTCACATGACCAGCTCGACTCAGTCACATGATCATCTCGACTCAGTCACATGATCATCTCGACTCAGTCACATGATCATCTCGACTCAGTCACATGATCATCTCGACTCAGTCACATGATCATCTCGACTCAGTCACATGACCAGCTCGACTCAGTCACATGACCAGCTCGACTCAGTCACATGATCATCTCGACTCAGTCACATGACCAGCTCGACTCAGTCACATGATCATCTCGACTCAGTCACATGATCATCTCGACTCAGTCACATGATCATCTCGACTCAGTCACATGACCAGCTCGACTCAGTCACATGATCATCTCGACTCAGTCACATGATCATCTCGACTCAGTCACATGATCATCTCGACTCAGTCACATGACCAGCTCGACTCAGTCACATGATCATCTCGACTCAGTCACATGATCATCTCGACTCAGTCACATGATCATCTCGACTCAGTCACATGATCATCTCGACTCAGTCACATGATCATCTCGACTCAGTCACATGATCATCTCGACTCAGTCACATGATCATCTCGACTCAATCACATGACCAGCTCGACTCAGTCACATGATCATCTCGACTCAGTCACATGATCATCTCGACTCAGTCACATGATCATCTCGACTCAGTCACATGATCATCTCGACTCAGTCACATGATCATCTCGACTCAGTCACATGACCAGCTCCACTCAGTCACATGACCAGCTCCTCTCAGCCACATGACCAGCTCCTCTCAGTCACATGACCAGCTCCTCTCAGTCACATGACCAGCTCCTCTCAGTCACATGACCAGCTCCACTCAGTCACATGACCAGCTCCTCTCAGTCACATGACCAGCTCGACTGTTAGTGTTTTAAAAACTCTCCGCTATGAACTTTTAATATAATTATCATGTAATAATAAGCTTTGGTCAGAATCTAACGAGTAATAACAACAAATACCAGCAGAACTTTTTCAAATGATGGTAAAAAACTAGTTTCTATTGTGTGATGATGCGTTCGAGGGATTTCTGTAAAAGTCTATCAGCGCCTTCAGAACCTGAATGTTGGATTTGTTTTGATTTTTTTATAATTGGAGTTTTTTATTATTAAAAAACAAATCAATTTTTACACAGGGAGACATCCTGAGACATCCTGATTCCAATAATTAATACTACATTTTCTAAATACTCTCAATACTCTTAATTTATAGTCTTTCATACCAATATAAAAATGTTGATATAATAGAGTCACCAGACGTTATCAACAGAGCACCGAGCTACTGGATGGATCAGTCATGTGATCGTCTTTGTGTCGCATGATTGGCTGAAAGTTTGATCCAGTAGCTCGTCGCTCTGTTGGTAATGTCTGGTGGTGAAACTATTATACCAACATTTATATTGAATTTAAAAGACTTTTAATGGAAAATTATTGAAATTTGTAATTGAATTTTTTTAAAGATTATCAAACCAAATGTATAAAAATAAAATTATTTATTTATTTTAATTAAATTGTAAACAAATTCAATCATTTCTATATTGAAAGGTTGAATTAGTTTATCATTTAATTCAAATAAATTACTAGAAATATTCTATTGCTTAAAAAACGAATTTTCAATAGAACTATTCAAAGTTTTAACAAAATGTTCAACATTCAATATTCTTATGACGCTGATACACTTTTCACAATTTCTGTTATCATTTTCAAAAACTTGTTTATCTACTTTTCTTTATCTGTACGTCGACCGTTGACTTTCCCTCGAATGAATTCTAGCATTTAACCTTTTTAGGATTAATAGGATTGTTTAGAACGACGGGATATTTACACCAACAGTGATTAACAAGCGTCTTTTTATTTTAACGTGGCTCGTCTCGAGTGAAGCTTTTTTTATACAACAATGACTCTGATGAAGGTATTTTCTATCATGTATTAAACTCATGCAATGATGGCAAACTCTCCAGCTGATTTATTACTATTATTATTATTTATCTCAGTGTAATGCTAAAGATTCGACTCCAGAAGGGCTCTTACGAAATAATGCTCTAAAAGTTGTTCTAAATATATAATTATTTCCGGTTGTATTTTATTGATCAATTAATTTGGGTTAATTGAAAAATATTGCATCACCATAAGATAATGTTAGTATTTCATAGTTTCCCGTTCGTTGAAAAACGCCTTTAAATTTTTTAGATAAATAACATTTTTCAAGTAAAGTATTTTATCGTTAGTGTTATCGAAGAGTATTTCTAATATATTTCAAATAATAATCAATGGATTTTTCTTTTATTTACATAATATGATTGTGTTCGTCCGCGGAACTTTCAAGGCGGAACGTTTCATTTAGTCTCTTGTTTCCACACGGACACTGCGACGCGTCCCTCTAAAGCACAGACGGCAGGCGAGGCGGAAATGGAAGTGTAAGTTTAATATTTACTTTTTATTTAATCATATTTAAGTAAACTAAACGTACAGGAATCTGTTATTCTTACTTGGGACATAGATACGTATTTACAAGTGTGAGAGCGAATCGTTTAAAACGAACTAAACGAACTAAATGCATGAAATAATGTAGGTTTAAAAACAACAATGTTGCATATTATTCTTATTATATATTGTTTGTATCGTAGATGAAAACGATTATATACGTATATGTTTGAACCACAGAGATAAAGACGCTGTTTTATAAATATATTTTATTATGATTTATCTTTTATCTCTTCAACCATGTGGAAGAATGATCTGTAATATTCTATTTGTTGTCTTTTAAAATATGTTTAATTGTGTTTCTTCTGCTATTTATTCCATGTTTGTCTCCAGGAAAAATGCAAACGCGGCGATGCTGAGCAACTACGAGGTACTTTCTTTTGATGTTGCTGTCAGCAGTGATGTGTCAATCATTAATCATTGATCATTGATTGATTATTGATCGTCTTCAGGTCTTCCAGCTGCTGACGGACCTGAAGGAGCAGAGGAAGGACAGCGGGAAGAAGAAGAACAGCGCAGGTCAACAGAATCTCAACACCATAATGTACGAGGTGAGTCAGTGTTTCGTCGTTGGTCCTCTTGAGACGTCTGTGCTGAACCCTCGGAACCTGGTCCTGGTTCAAGGACGTGATGCAAAACTGCGAGAGACGCAGTAAATTATTGGAAAACGACAAATTGGATCACAGTGTACGTCACAAAACTTTCTTTGACTTTTTCCTTTTTTTTAACATACATATAAAACATAAAACAAAACAAAATAAATTAAAAAACAAAACAATAATAATAAAAAAACAGAAGGAAAACAAAAGGAATACAAGAAGAAAAACAACACCCGCACCTCGTTCTCCTGGCATTCATAACGTCATCGATACAAAGTAACCTCTAGACAGGTTAGAATAATGAGTAATACTTTCAACCAGACGCAATAAATATTTGGTCTAATGGACATGAAGTGGAAACTCTTAAGGTATTGGATCAGAGATGCTCTGATCAGGTTTGATGCTGTTGATCACATGATCACATGATCACATGATCACATGACACTGAACATATTTCCATGTAGTTAAGATGAAGCTTCTCCATCTGAAACCAATGAAATCACCTTAAATAAGACATGAACATATTTTACTAAATAATAATAATAATATCAATAATATATTTTACTTGTATTGCACTACATTTGGTCAACAAATCTCAAAGTGCTACAGTTTCAGAACGGGATAAAAACATTTAAAACAAGATCAGGGTAAAAACAATAAAACCTTATTATTATTATTTTATTATTGTACTTTATTATTATATTATATATAAATTACTTTACTTGCTTCTCAAAGAGAAACGACACAAACTATTCAGTCAAAAGGACAAATTAATTAACAATTAAATGTACCTACTATAAGTAACACCATCTTTAACAAATAAATATTAAGGCTCTCAACAGAATACATAGTTTAAAAAGTCCAATAAAATAGACTTTATATCTCACAACATTGTCAACATTATATGACTTGGTAATAAAGGAAGTAAGTAAAGGAAGTAAATAAAGGATACAGTCAGTCGAAAACGTGTTTTATTCAAATAATGTATCATAATTTACTTTAAGTTACAGAGTAGTATTAATGCATTGATGGTTGGATTAAAATTACTTGTTTTAAAGTTTCTTGTCATTTATATATATTTATATATATGTATATATATATATATATATGTATATATGTATATATATTGCCTTGTTTGTAGAGTTCAAGACATTGAAAGCAGAAAAACAGACTTAATTCAGTCACTATACACGTCCGGTCACATGTACTGAGGCTCAAAGTGAGAGAAGAGTCGAGAACACGGAGATTTAAATCTGAGAAAGAAAGATTATCTTCTGTTACTTGTCGTCAAACTGCTGCTGCTGCTCGTCTCCTTCTCGACCTCTTCGTGTCCAAAGTTTGTTTTTTAAACGTGGATTTAAAGTCGTGCGTCGAAGTCCTTCAGCAAACCTCCTCCTGGAGCAGCACCGTTGTCGATATCTTATCCTTTCACCAACTCGACAGACCCTCAAGTATCTTTCCAACACGCCGTGCAGCCGCCAGAACCCCAAGATCGTCAAGGACTTCCTCGCCACCATGATGCCGCAGAAAATCACCAAGTCAGTGCAACGAAGGACGCCGTGTTTCGGACGACGTCGTCGTTTTCTGATCGAGATGTTTTTTTTATCCTCTCGCGTGAACCTCAGGGCGGAGAAACTCCAGCTGATGAACCACCGGCCGCAGACCGCCGTGGAGATCCAGCTGGTGAGTGTTGAGGTCTGACCACCATGACTTACAAGTGATGGTGGGACCGGGTCAGAAGGAAGAAGAGTCTGATGGTGTGGGTCGTGGTTCTGGTGGGTTCTCCTCAGATGGTGGAGGAGAGCGAGGAGAGACTCTCCGAGGAGCAGATCGAGGATCTGATCCAGACGGTGTCGGAGATTCTACCCGCAGACCCGGAGCAGGAAAACGCCGCGACGGCAGAACCAGACGCCGAAGCACCGTGAAGGTTCTTGTTCCTGCGATCGCATCGGACGTGTGGTTCCTTGTATGATGTGAATATAAAATAGTGTTTTTTGTTCTTCCTCTGATGGATTTGTTTTATAACTTATTTATTTTTGTCAATACAAACCATGACCGAACCTGTTGTTTGTTGATTGATGACGACGACGTAGAAATGTTGAAAACATGTGAACGTTTACTCTTGAAATGATCTTTCAAAGACATTTAAGTCTCTAGTAATACTAGTTAAAACCAAAAAAAACTATACATATATTTTCTTCAGGTTAAAAATGAAGTTAAAACCTATTTTCTAAAAAACTAACGGAAGAAAAAAGGGCAAATCTTTCTTAATTTTACTCAAAACTCGAAAATTTGTTCGGACATTTATACAGATTAACTGCTAAAGATTCAACAGAACTTCCATCAGTACTTGTTCTGGTGTCGTTATCTAAACATCTGTACATTTGTTCGTGTCTTGATCAGAGCGAAGTTCATACAAAACTGCAGCCAGAATTCTGAGCTGCTCTAGTAGAAGAACTCACATTTCTCCTTCAAACTCTTCACTGGCTGCTCTAGTAGAAGAACTCACATTTCTCCTTCAAACCCTTCACTGGCTGCTCTAGTAGAAGAACTCACATTTCTCCTTCAAACTCTTCACTGGCTGCTCTAGTAGAAGAACTCACATTTCTCCTTCAAACTCTTCACTGGCTGCCAGTTTCTTTCAGGATCATTTTAAAATTCTGGTTCTGGTTCGGATCTATTCATGGTCAGACCTTCCATCCAGGATAAACACTCTACAAATAGAAATACTTAGTTCAGTGTGTCTTGGCTTTACTTCCTGTATGTGTCGCACCTGCTTCCTGCCGGTGCTGCTGAGACACCGTCACAGTGGAGGATGTTGCTTTGAACCTCTCGCTTCCATAACATCGGTGAAGAGGTTTGTTGATCGAACCGGATGAAGAACTCGGGTCTGGTTCGAGTGTCGAAACAGTTGTTCGTACGAACGTGTCCGTGTGTCCGATACGATCCTGACCTGCTGACAGGAAGTCGACACTTTATCGGAACCAGAGGGTGACGGAGGATCGTCGGGTTTTCTTCAGGACTTCCTGCTGTTGAGGATCATGATCTTCTGAGGTGAAGTAAGTCTGTGATCAAATATATTTTATTGTTATTACAGTTTATATATAATCGTCAAATCCTGTGTTCAATAGTTTCCTTCAGCCTGAGTTAGTTTTTTATACCTTACAAATATTTAAAAATACTGGGGGTGTGTGTTGTCAAGAGTGTGTTGAAATGAATTACAATACGATACATAGTGATATTCAGTGATAGTGTAGTAACAAAGATATATGTGTAATATTGTGGAGTACTTGACTCTGGTGTTGTGATAGTATAGTAACAAGTATACAGTATATGTGTAGTATTGTGGAGTACTTGACTCTGGTGTTGTGATAGTGTAGTAACAAGTATATATGTGTAGTATTGTGGAGTACTTGACTCTGGTGTTGTGATAGTATAGTAACAAGTATACAGTATATGTGTAGTATTGTCCAGTACTTGACTCTGGTGTTGTGATAGTGTAGTAACAAGTATATATTTGTAGTATTGTCCAGTACTTGACTCTGGTGTTGTGATAGTATAGTAACAAGTATATATGTGTAGTATTGTCCAGTACTTGACTCTAGTGTTGTGATAGTGTAGTAACAAGTATATATGTGTAGTATTGTCCAGTACTTGACTCTAGTGTTGTGATAGTGTAGTAACAAGTATATGTGTAGTATTGTCCAGTACTTGACTCTGGTGTTGTGATAGTGTAGTAACAAGTATATATGTGTAATATTGTGGAGTACTTGACTCTGGTGTTGTGATAGTATAGTAACAAGTATATATGTGTAGTATTGTCCAGTACTTGACTCTAGTGTTGTGATAGTGTAGTAACAAGTATATGTGTAGTATTGTCCAGTACTTGACTCTGGTGTTGTTATAGTGTAGTAACAAGGATATATGTGTAGTATTGTCCAGTACTTGACTCTGGTGTTGTGATAGTGTAGTAACAAGTATATATGTGTAGTATTGTTGAGTACTTGACTCTGGTGTTGTGATAGTATAGTAACAAGTATATATGTGTAGTATTGTCCAGTACTTGACTCTGGTGTTGTGATAGCGTGTTAACAAGTATATATTTGTAGTATTGTCCAGTACTTGACTCTGGTGTTGATAGTGTAGTAACAAGTATATATGTGTAGTATTGTCCACTACTTGACTCTGGTGTTGTGATAGTGTAGTAACAAGTATACATGTGTAGTATTGTCCAGTACTTGACTCTGGTGTTGATAGTGTAGTAACAAGTATATATGTGTAGTATTGTCCAGTACTTGACTCTGGTGTTGTGATAGTGTAGTAACAAGTATATATGTGTAGTATTGTCCAGTACTTGACTCTGGTGTTGTGATAGTGTAGTAACAAGTATATGTGTAGTATTGTCCAGTACTTGACTCTGGTGTTGTGATAGTGTAGTAACAAGTATATATGTGTAGTATTGTCCAGTACTTGACTCTAGTGTTGTGATAGTGTAGTAACAAGTATATGTGTAGTATTGTCCAGTACTTGACTCTGGTGTTGTTATAGTGTAGTAACAAGTATATATGTGTAGTATTGTCCAGTACTTGACTCTGGTGTTGTGATAGTGTAGTAACAAGTATATATTTGTAGTATTGTCCAGTACTTGACTCTGGTGTTGATAGTGTAGTAACAAGTATATATGTGTAGTATTGTCCAGTACTTGACTCTGGTGTTGTGATAGTATAGTAACAAGTATATATGTGTAGTATTGTCCAGTACTTGACTCTGGTGTTGTGATAGCGTGTTAACAAGTATATATTTGTAGTATTGTCCAGTACTTGACTCTGGTGTTGTGATAGTATAGTAACAAGTATATATGTGTAGTATTGTCCAGTACTTGACTCTGGTGTTGTGATAGTGTATTAACAAGTATAAATTTGGAGTATTGTCCAGTACTTGACTCTGGTGTTGATAGTGTAGTAACAAGTATATATGTGTAGTATTGTCCAGTACTTGACTCTGGTGTTGTGATAGTGTAGTAACAAGTATATATGTGTAGTATTGTCCAGCACTTGACTCTGGTGTTGTGATAGTGTAGTAACAAGTATATATGTGTAGTATTGTCCAGTACTTGACTCTGGTGTTGTGATAGTGTGGTAACAAGTATAAATGTGTAGTATTGTCCAGTACTTGACTCTGGTGTTGTGATAGTGTAGTAACAAGTATATATGTGTAGTATTGTCCAGTACTTGACTCTGGTGTTGTGATAGTGTAGTAACAAGTATATATGTGTAGTATTGTCCAGTACTTGACTCTGGTGTTGTGATAGTGTAGTAACAAGTATATATGTGTAGTATTGTCCAGTACTTGACTCTGGTGTTGTGATAGTGTAGTAACAAGTATAAATGTGTAGTATTGTCCAGTACTTGACTCTGGTGTTGTGATAGTGTAGTAACAAGTATAAATGTGTAGTATTGTCCAGTACTTGACTCTGGTGTTGTGATAGTGTAGTAACAAGTATATATGTGTAGTATTGTCCAGTACTTGACTCTGGTGTTGTGGTAGTGTAGTAACAAGTATATATGTGTAGTATTCTACCACATGACATCAAAAAAAAAATGTCCAAACATCAGCTGCTGCAGTCACTGTATCATCTCGTCCTCAGCTTCGCAGGATCTAATGACTGCTGCCATCTAGTGGTGAATACTTGCATGTTAATTGATCAAATTATATTGTTTTATACACACCTTATTCAATTCTAAACCCTAAAAAATAACGTTGATCAAATCAACATATGATTTGAAAGCCAAAATCAAATCGATACACTACTGTTGAATATCAATACCTGTTTTGTAAAAAATAATATTGCGACATTTTAGTGTTGAAGGACTTTCTACTACTATTACAATAATCCACCACTTTTAGTACATTTCAGGACATGATAATGTTATTTATTTCGCTCTAGTGACGAGAGTAAATAAACAAGCGGGTAAAGTAAGTCATGGTTATCGTGTTCTGGTCAAATCAAATCTCTTGTAATGTGTCCGGAGGGACGTGAACGCATCGATCGATGCTCTAAAGTCATTTCCACGCCATAAGTAAAACAAACTCGTTTACTCGCCGCGGATTGGTCCCTTTAACGCCTCAGCCAATAGGAATCCTCCAAACAGACGCCCCTCCCCTCGCTTCGCGCGTGGACCAATCAGAGAGCAGCTTTCTCCTCCCGTCGGTCCGCGCTGCTGCGTTCACGGGTATTTCCTCCGTCGGTGAGACGAGACTCGAGGCTCGGAATAAAAACACCTTCGAATCCTTGTTGAAAACAACTGTCAAAATGGCGCGTGGGTCCGGGCGGTGACGAGGGTCTGCTCACGTGACCCTCGTGCCAGGCGTTTGTTCAGAGAATCTCTCGGTGAGTGTTTTTGTGTTTTCATCGATTATTGGGAGTTTTTAAGAGGAATGTGAAGGAAACGGTGCGTTCAAAGACTGTGACGTGTGTGAGAGAGCGAGTGGGTACGGGGAGTGACGGCGGGTCGTTCACCTGGAGACCACAGTCCGCCTCGGGAACATGGTTCCGGTTCGTGGTAGATGATCCAGATGCTGCAGATGTTACTATCGTGACCAGATTTGTGTGGAGCAGCGAACACAGCAACTCAACGACTACCAGTGAAGGCGCACTGATTTAATGTGGATTAAATGTGGATTTAAGGTAGATTTAAGGTAGATTTAATGTGGATTTAATGTGGATTAAATGAAGGTAAATGAACCACACACTCGATCATTGTATGAGGAAGTAAAGGAAACACGGAACACATGGATTAGAAGGACATAAAGGTGTGTGTAGGTGGAAATATACACACCTACACACATGTTCAACACCCACATTAACAACACAGCAACAGCTGTTGTGTCAACTGTTGCTGCATCACAACACAATGACACCTAAACAGACACACAATCCAGTCTAGAGATAAAAAAACAATCTTATTTCTTCTCTTATTTACTCGTTTAAGATCATCTTTTATACTGTTTAATGAGGTTCAATCAAACAGACAAATGTAAAGATGTGTATTTGTATGTATGTAGTATTGTTGTAGTAGTGTAGTGTAGTAATAACAATATATGTGTAGTATTGTCCAGTACTTGACTCTGGTGTTGTGATAGTGTAGTAACAAGTATATATGTGTAGTATTGTCCAGTACTTGACTCTGGTGTTGTGATAGTGTAGTAACAATTATATATGTGTAGTATTGTGGAGTACTTGACTTTGGTGTTGATATTATATTAGAAAGTATATACGTGTAGTATTGTGGAGTACTTGACTCTGGTGTTGATAGTATAGTAACAAGGATATATGTGTAGTATTGACGAGTACTTGACTCTGGTGTTGTGATAGTGTAGTAACAAGTATATATGTGTAGTATTGTCCAGTACTTGACTCTGATGTGTAATATTGTCTAGTACTTGACTCTGGTGTTGTGATAGTGTAGTAACAAGTATATATGTGTAGTAGTGTCCAGTACTTGACTCTGGTGTTGTGATAGTGTAGTAACTAGTATATATGTGTAGTATTGTCCAGTACTTGACTCTGGTGTTGTGATAGTGTAGTAACAAGTATATATGTGTAGTATTGTCCAGTACTTGACTCTGGTGTTGTGATAGTGTAGTAACAAGTATATATGTGTAGTATTGTCCAGTACTTGACTCTGGTGTTGTGATAGTGTAGTAACTAGTATATATGTGTAGTATTGTCCAGTACTTGACTCTGGTGTTGTGATAGTGTAGTAACAAGTATATATGTGTAGTATTGTCCAGTACTTGACTCTGGTGTTGTGATAGTGTAGTAACAAGTATATATGTGTAGTATTGTCCAGTACTTGACTCTGGTGTTGTGACAGTGTAGTAACAAGTATATATGTGTAGTATTGTCCAGTACTTGACTCTGGTGTTGTGATAGTGTAGTAACTAGTATATATGTGTAGTATTGTCCAGTACTTGACTCTGGTGTTGTGATAGTGTAGTTACAAGTATATATGTGTAGTATTGTCCAGTACTTGACTCTGGTGTTGTGATAGTGTAGTAACAAGTATATATGTGTAGTATTGTCCAGTACTTGACTCTGGTGTTGTGATAGTGTAGTAACAAGTATATATGTGTAGTATTGTCCAGTACTTGACTCTGGTGTTGTAGTATTTACAGACCACATGACCAGAAGTTGAATTGCAACACATAAATAAACGCTGTGGTTGTTTGCATGTAAATTATTAATAAAAAATCATGTATATATACCTATATATATATATATATATATATATATATATAGGTATATATTTGTGGCCTATAACTAATACTTTTCCAGGCAGAGCAAGAGACATCTTTGATTTTATAGTTAAATGGAACAGAATTGAAAAATAAGACTAATTTCTCAGTGAAACCGGAGAATAATCCGTAAAACGCTAAACAACAAAATATAAATGGATTTAGATCCACAAGAATTGACCTCTGGTGACCTTTGGTCTAAAAGATTGAACAACATCTCAAACCATCTGCTGTGGTTCCTCTCTCTCTCTCTAATCTGATACCTTGAACCTGATGCAATGTTAATCTGACCCCGGACCCCCGGCCCGGGTCGGTCGAGTGGCTTAATCTGCACGTTGATGATTAAACCATCCCGAGGGAAGCGAACCCACGTCCTGGTTCTGGTTCTGAACCCCCACCAGAGCAGGGCGCGGCGCCGCACCACGACCAGATGTTGATCCTCGGACAGAAACGCGTCCATTTTTAGACGCCTTTGAAACGTCGCCGCAGCTTCAGAGTCTGAGGATCACGAGTTTCTCACCTGACGCTGCTGTGGGTTCGTGGCCGTTACATTATGACCACCGACCCCGTTATCTGTGGCCCCGAAGTCAACCTTGGACTCAACCTTTGCTCTTCAAATAGATTTAAAAATAGTCTTTACTTCGTCAGGGATTGAAACGATTACATTAGAACGTTTGAACTGTTTTTCAACAATATTTGACCTTTTATGTTTTATATTTTGACAATATAACAACATGGATTATAGGACATTAATGTATACTTGTATACAACTTTAAAAGCTGCTGGACTCACTGTATCCTCTCGTCCTCAGTTGTAACTTCTTTCATTTGTTTTTAAACCGAAATATGTCGAAACGTCAGCTTTAAAAGCTGCTGGACTCACTGTATCCTCTCGTCCTCAGTTGTAACTTCTTTCATTTGTTTTCAAACCGAAATATGTCCAAATCTCGGCTTTAAAAGCTGCTGGACTCACTGTATCCTCTCATCCTCAGTTGTAACTGCTTTCATTTGTTTTCAAACCAAAATATGTCCAAATCTCGGCTTTAAAAGCTGCTGGACTCACTGTATCCTCTCGTCCTCATTTGTAACTGCTTTAATTTGTTTTCAAACCAAAATATGTCCAAACGTCAACTTTAAAGGCTGCTGGACTCACTGTATCCTCTCGTCCTCAGTCGTAATTGCTTTCATTTGTTTTCAAACCAAAATATGTCCAAACATCAGCTTTAAAAGCTGCTGGACTCACTGTATCCTCTCGTCCTCAGTCGTAATTGCTTTCATTTGTTTTCAAACCAAAATATGTCCAAACGTCAACTTTAAAGGCTGCTGGACTCACTGTATCCTCTCGTCCTCAGTCGTGACTGCTTTCATTTGTTTTCAAATACCTAGCATTGTTGTATTTGTGTGACTTCCCTGCGTTATATTGCCTTATTTTCTTTCATGAAACTAATGTTTTTATTGGATTATAAAATATTTTAAATCTTTATCAAACATGAATTTTTAATGACATTAATAAGAAAAAAAAGTCTATTAACTTGTTTAATTAAGAGTAAAATCTATGTTATATTAATGCTTCTCTTGATAAACATGTTATTATCGTCGCTCTTGTGTTATAACAAGTAACAAAGCAATAGAAAAATGAAGAATTAAATGTTTTAAATGAAGATTTCAAGGTCGTCGTGGAGGTCGTTTCTCGAGGAGAAGCTGCTGAACCCGTGGTCACATGGTTCCGGGTCTGTTGCAGGAGCTGGTCATGAGTCGTGATGCGGTTCCTTCCTGGTCCACAACCGTAAGATCCTGATCTTCTGAGAAGCCATGAGGAGGAGGTCCAGTCTGCTGGTAGGGGGCGCTCTCCTCTGCTCCGCCATGCTGCTGTACCTGGGCATGAGCGGCCTGGAGTGTCCGCAGAAGAGCCACCGGCACCGCTGGATGGAGCTGCACATGGGCCCGTCCAACCAGAGCCTGCCGGACCACTTCCCCGAGGACACGCCGCTGATCTTCATCGGCGGCTTCCCTCGCAGCGGCACCACGCTCATGCGGGTCATGCTGGACGCCCACAATGCCGTGCGGTGCGGCGAGGAGACGCGAGTGATCCCTCGCCTGCTGTCCATGAGGGCCACCTGGAGCCGCTCGGTGAAGGAGAGGATCCGCCTGGACGAGGCCGGCGTCACGGACCAGGTCCTGGACTCAGCGGTGAGAGCGTTCCTGCTGGAGGTGAGCTTTGATGGAACATCTCATGAAGATTCCACTCTCATGTTGTCGTTTTAAACATTGAATTCATTTATTTTAAATCATTTAATTCAGTTTAGTTTTTTTTAAATTATCTAATTTAAAAATGTGAATATTTTTCGTGACTATTTGTCAAAGAATTAAAATTAAAAAAAAATAAATTACAATGTATTTATTTTTTATAACAAACCAAAATATGTACAAACGTCAGCTTTTTAAAGCTGCTGGACTCACTGTATCCTCTCGTCCTCAGTTGTAGTTAATTATCTAATTAAAAAATGTGAACATTTTTCGTGACTATTTGTTAAAGAATTAAAATTAAAAAAATTAAATTACAATGTATTTATTTTTTATAACAAACCAAAATATGTCCAAATGTCAGCTTTTAAAGCTGCTGGACTCAATGTATCCTCTCGTCCTCAGTCGTAACTGCTTTCATTTGTTTTCAAACCAAAATATGTCCAAACATCAGCTTTTAAAGCTGCTGGACTCACTGTATCCTCTCGTCCTCAGTTGTAACTGCTTTCATTTGTTTTCAAACCAAAATATGTCCAAACGTCAACTTTTTAAAGCTGCTGGACTCAATGTATCCTCTCGTCCTCAGTCGTAACTGCTTTCATTTGTTTTCAAACCAAAATATGTCCAAACGTCAACTTTTTAAAGCTGCTGGACTCACTGTATCCTCTCGGCCTCAGTCGTAACTGCTTTCATTTGTTTTCAAACCAAAATATGTCCAAACGTCAACTTTTTAAAGCTGCTGGACTCACTGTATCCTCTCGTCCTCAGTCGTAACTGCTTTCATTTGTTTTCAAACCAAAATATGTCCTAACATCAGCTTTTAAAGCTGCTGGACTCACTGTATCCTCTCGTCCTCAGTTGTAGTTTTTTTTTTTAATTATTTAATTAAATAATGTGAACATTTTTCGTGACTATTTGTTAAACAATTACAATTTTTTAAATTAAATTACAATGTATTTATTTGTATTTTATTTATTCCAATGAAAAATACATTTTCTAAGTTTAATATTTTGAATAATCAAGCACTGAACCCCTCGCAGGTCACATGACTGTCTTTGTGTCGCATGATTGGCTGAAAGTTTGATCCAGTAGCTCGTTGCTCTGTTGGTTCTGTCTGGTGACTCTTATTATAACATTCATATTACATTTAAAAGACTACGATTAAAAACCATTCATTTAAGAAACTATATTCTTAGAAGATCAAACTCTATGTTTAAATTTCAATTGTAACATTTCAACTGTTAAACTCCTTCACACTGAAGCGTCAGTGACTCCATGTGTCTCCGGTCTCAGGTCATCGTGGGTCACGGAGAACCTGCTCCTCGTCTCTGCAACAAGGATCCCTTCGCTCTCAAGTCTTTGAGTTATTTGTCTCACATCTTCCCTAAAGCTAAGTTTGTTCTGATGCTGCGAGACGGACGAGCGACTGTTCACTCCGTCGTCTCCCGCAAGGTGAGGAAGTTGTTCCTGCTCCTCCACTTCCTCCTCTGTATTTCCTCCTCTGTCCTTCCTCCTCTGTACTTCCTGCTCTGTACTTCCTCCTCTGTCCTTCCTCCTCTGTACTTCCTCCTCTGTACTTCCTCCTCCGTGCTTCCTCCTCTGTCCTTCCTCCTCCGTGCTTCCTCCTCTGTGCTTCCTCCTCCGTACTTCCTCCTCCGTACTTCCTCCTCCGTCCTTCCTCCTCCGTGCTTCCTCCTCCGTGCTTCCTCCTCCGTGCTTCCTCCTCTGTGCTTCCTCCTCCGTACTTCCTCCTCCGTACTTCCTCCTCCGTACTTCCTCCTCCGTGCTTCCTCCTCCGTGCTTCCTCCTCCGTGCTTCCTCCTCCGTGCTTCCTCCTCTGTGCTTCCTCCTCCGTGCTTCCTCCTCCGTGCTTCCTCCTCTGTCCTTCCTCCTCCGTGCTTCCTCCTCCGTGCTTCCTCCTCCGTGCTTCCTCCTCTGTGCTTCCTCCTCCGTACTTCCTCCTCCGTACTTCCTCCTCCGTACTTCCTCCTCTGTACTTCCTCCTCCGTACTTCCTCCTCTGTGCTTCCTCCTCCGTGCTTCCTCCTCTGTGCTTCCTCCTCCGTGCTTCCTCCTCCGTACTTCCTCCTCCGTACTTCCTCCTCTGTACTTCCTCCTCCGTACTTCCTCCTCCGTACTTCCTCCTCCGTACTTCCTCCTCCGTACTTCCTCCTCCGTACTTCCTCCTCTGTACTTCCTCCTCCGTACTTCCTCCTCCGTACTTCCTCCTCCGTACTTCCTCCTCCGTACTTCCTCCTCCGTACTTCCTCCTCCGTACTTCCTCCTCCGTGCTTCCTCCTCCGTACTTCCTCCTCTGTCCTTCCTCCTCTGTGCTTCCTCCTCTGTGCTTCCTCAACTTCCTCCTCTCAACTTCCTCCTCTCCACTTCCTCCCCTAAACCTCCTACTCTCAACTTCCTCCCCTCAACTTCCTTCCCTCAACTTCCTCCCCACATCTTCCTCCTCTCAACTTCCTCCCCTCCACTTCCTCCCCTAAACCTCCTCCTCTCAACTTCCTCCCCTCCACTTCCTCCCCTCAACTTCCTCCCCTCCACTTCCTCCCCTAAACCTCCTCCTCTCAACTTCCTTCCCACATCTTCCTCCCCTCAACTTCCTCCCCTCAACTTCCTCCCCACATCTTCCTCCTCTCAACTTCCTCCCCTCCACTTCCTCCCCTAAACCTCCTCCTCTCAACTTCCTCCCCTCCACTTCCTCCCCTCAACTTCCTCCCCTCCACTTCCTCCCCTAAACCTCCTCCTCTCAACTTCCTTCCCACATCTTCCTCCTCTCAACTTCCTCCCCTCCACTTCCTCCCCTAAACCTCCTCCTCTCAACTTCCTCCCCTCCACTTCCTCCCCTCAACTTCCTCCCCTCCACTTCCTCCCCTAAACCTCCTCCTCTCAACTTCCTTCCCACATCTTCCTCCTCTCAACTTCCTCCCCTCCACTTCCTCCCCTAAACCTCCTCCTCTCAACTTCCTCCCCTAAACCTCCTCCTCTCAACTTCCTCCCCTCCACTTCCTCCCCTCAACTTCCTCCCCTCCACTTCCTCCCCTAAACCTCCTACTCTCAACTTCCTCCCCTCAACTTCCTCCCCTCAACTTCCTCCCCACATCTTCCTCCTCTCAACTTCCTCCCCTAAACCTCCTCCTCTCAACTTCCTCCCCTCCACTTCCTCCCCTCAACTTCCTCCCCTCCACTTCCTCCCCTAAACCTCCTCCTCTCAACTTCCTCCCCTCCACTTCCTCCCCTCAACTTCCTCCCCTCCACTTCCTCCCCTAAACCTCCTACTCTCAACTTCCTCCCCTCAACTTCCTCCCCTCAACTTCCTCCCCACATCTTCCTCCTCTCAACTTCCTCCCCTAAACCTCCTCCTCTCAACTTCCTCCCCTCCACTTCCTCCCCTCAACTTCCTCCCCTCCACTTCCTCCCCTAAACCTCCTCCTCTCAACTTCCTCCCCTCCACTTCCTCCCCTCAACTTCCTCCCCTCCACTTCCTCCCCTAAACCTCCTCCTCTCAACTTCCTCCCCACATCTTCCTCCCCTCAACTTCCTCCCCACATCTTCCTCCTCTCAACTTCCTTCTCTCAACCTCCTCCTCTCCACTTCCTCCAGGTGACCATCTCGGGGTTCGACATGAGCAGCTACAGGGACTGCCTGACCAAGTGGAGCGGCGCCGTGGAGACCATGTTCAACCAGTGCCGGGCCGCCGGCGCCACCACGTGTCTGCCGGTGTACTACGAGCGGCTGGTGCTGCAGCCCGAGCAGGAGATGAGGAAGTTGCTCGACTTCCTGGAGCTGAAGTGGGACGAGTCGGTTCTGCATCACGAGGAGCTGATCGGGAAAGTGGGAGGAGTTTCTCTCTCCAAGTGAGTCGGGGCGAGAGCCACCATGAGTCAATGTTAATAAGATAATAATGACAATAAGTGACGGAGCTTCTTGTTCATCGTGTGTGTGTGTGTGTGTGTGTGTGTGTGTGTGTGTGTGTGTGTGTGTGTGTGTGTGTGTGTGTGTGTGTGTGTGTGTGTGTGTGTGTAGAGTGGAGCGCTCCACGGATCAGGTGATGAAACCCGTCAACACCGACGCTCTGTCCAAGTGGGTCGGTAACATCCCGGCAGACGTAGTGACAGATATGGCAGAGGTCGCGCCGATGTTGACCCGCCTGGGCTACGACCCTCACGCCAACCCCCCCGACTACACCAAGATGCTGCCCCTCAGACCCTCGTCCAACAGAACACAGGTGAGACCATAGTCCCCCCTCTTCTATCTTCCCTCTCTCACTCCTCTTCTATCTTCCCTCTCTCACCCCTCTTCTATCTTCTATCTTCTATCTTCTATCGTCCCTCTCTCACTCCTCTTCTATCTTCCCTCTCTCACTCCTCTTCTATCTTCTATCTTCTATCTTCTATCTTCCCTCTCTCACTCCTCTTCTATCTTCTATCTTCTATCTTCCCTCTCTCACTCCTCTTCTATCTTCCCTCTCTCACTCCTCTTCTATCTTCTATCTTCTATCTTCCCTCTCTCACTCCTCTTCTATCTTCCCTCTCTCACTCCTCTTCTATCTTCTATCTTCTATCTTCCCTCTCTCACTCCTCTTCTATCTTCTATCTTCCCTCTCTCACTCCTCTTCTATCTTCTATCTTCCCTCTCTCACTCCTCTTCTATCTTCTATCTTCTATCTTCCCTCTCTCACTCCTCTTCTATCTTCTATCTTCTATCTTCCCTCTCTCACTCCTCTTCTATCTTCTATTTTCCCTCTCTCCCACCTTTCACCCTCGTCATCCCTCTCTCACTCCTCTATCCTCCCCCTCTGACCCTCGTCCTCTATCCTCTCCCTCCTTTCACCCCCACTCTCCCCACTTTATCCTCCATCTCCCCCCCTCCCTCTCCACCCACCTGTCTCACCCTCGTCCTCGCCTCTATCTTCCCTCTCTTCCTCCTTTCACCACCACTCTCCGCCCTCTCTCCCCCTCTATCCTCTATCTCTCCCCCTCTATCCTCCATCTCTCACCCTTCTATCCTCCATCTCTCACCCCTCTCTCACCCCTCTATCCTCTATCTCTCCCCCTCTATCCTCCATCTCTCACCCTTCTATCCTCCATCTCTCACCCTTCTATCCTCCATCTCTCACCCCTCTCTCACCCCTCTATCCTCTATCTCTCCCCCTCTATCCTCCATCTCTCACCCTTCTATCCTCCATCTCTCACCCCTCTATCCTCTATCTCTCCCCCCTCTCTCACCCCTCTATCCTCCATCTCTCCCCCCTCTCTCACCCCTCTATCCTCTATCTCTTCCCCCTCTATCCTCCATCTCTCACCCCTCTATCCTCTATCTCTCCCCCCTCTATCCTCCATCTCTCACCCCTCTCTCACCCCTCTATCCTCTATCTCTCCCCCTTCTATCCTCCATCTCTCACCCCTCTATCCTCTATCTCTCCCCCCTCTATCCTCCATCTCTCACCCCTCTATCCTCCATCTCGCTCCCCCTTCTATCCTCCATCTCCCCCCCCTCTATCTATCCCCCCTCTATCCTCCATCTCTCCCCCTTCTATCCTCCATCTCTCCATCTCTCCCCCTTCTATCCTCTATCTCTCCCCCTTCTATCCTCCATCGCTCACCCCTCTATCCTCTATCTCTCCCCCCTCTATCCTCCATCTCTCACCCCTCTCTCACCCCTCTCTCACCCTTCTATCCTCCATCTCTCCCCCTCCATCTCCCCCCCTCTATCCTCCATCTCTCCCCCCTCGATCTCCCCCCCCTCTATCCTCCATCTCTCCCCCCTCGATCTCCCCCCCCCTCTATCCTCCATCTCTCCCCCCTCGATCTCCCCCCCCTCTATCCTCCATCTCTCCCCCTCTATCCTCCATCTCTCCCCCTCTATCCTCCATCTCTCCCCCCTCTCACCCCTCCATCTCTCAATCTTGGCTTCACCAGTGGAAGAAGAATCTTGACTCACTGCAACATCTGAACGTTTTATTTTGAAGGATGATACAAACACACGTCTTATTTTGAAAATCATTTCCTTCCTTCAAACTTCCTGACTTTCAAAACAAAACCTTTGTGTCCGTAGAACCTGAAGACCACAGAGACGCTGCAGCTCAGTTAAGATCTTCATACAAACTCTCGCTGGGAGGTTTTCCAGGAGCTCCTTTCATCAGCAACACGTCGTACATTGAATGTGAAAGTATCTGACGAGTGTAAATATTACCTCAAGATGTACTATTTTCTTAGTAAATTATTTTCCATCGTTCAGTCACGACTTTGTAATGTTTGTCATGAATGTGATTCAAAATGTTGTCGATTAAACATGAATGTAAAACTATTCTTTATTAACATCATTAACATCATTAACATAATTACTTTATCAAGTTAAACATTGAATTTACATTTAAATCTTTATGTATTTTATAATGTGTTTTAAGTTTTTTTTTTGTTTTTAATTCAATTATTTATATATTTAAGTTATTTTATTACTTTATTACATGATACTAATGTATTTCATGATACTAAAGTATTACATTATTTCATGTTACTAAAGTATTATATTATTGCATGATACTAAAGTATTACATTATTTCATGATACTTAAGTATTACATTATTGAGTGATACTAAAGTATTACATTATGTTGTGATACTAAAGTATTACATTATTTCAAGATAATAAAGTATTACAATATTTCATGATACTAAAGTATTACATTATTACATCATACTAAAGTATTACAAGATACAAGATACTAAAGTATTTCATGATACTAAAGTATTACATTATTTCATGTTACTAAAGTATTATATTATTGCATGATACTAAAGTATTACATTATTTCATGATACTTAAGTATTACATTATTGCATGATACTAAAGTATTACATTATGTTGTGATACTAAAGTATTATGTGATGCTAAAGTATTACAAGATACAAGATACTAAAGTATTTCATGATACTAAAGTATTAGATTATTGCATGATACTAAAGTATTACATTATTACAAGATAATAAAGTATTTCATGATACTAAAGTATTACATTATTTCATGATACTAAAGTATTACATTATGTTGTGATACTTAAGTATTACATGATGCTAAAGTATTACATTATGTTGTGATACTTGAGTATTACATGATGCTAAAGTATTACATTATGTTGTGATACTAAAGTATTACATTATTTCAAGATAATAAAGTATTACAATATTTCATGATACTAAAGTATTACATTATAACATCATACTAAAGTATTACAAGATACAAGATACTAAAGTATTTCATGATACGAAAGTATTACATTATGTTGTGATATTAAAGTATTACAAGATACAAGATATTAAAGTATTACATTATTACATAATACTAAAGTATTACATTATAACATGATACCAAGTATGAACCTGAAGTAAAGAAACAACTCAACGGTGGTTGGTCGAAGTACTTTTACTACTGAGAATACACTGAACACGTGTAACTCGAAGCTTCATGTTGTTTCCTGACTCGGCGACGGCGCCACCTGCAGGTCGACAGACGTAGAGACGTCAGGCCAGGTGTCCGAGGGCGTGGCTTGGGTCCGAGGCATGACTCCGCTGCTGGCCAGGGTCTGGTGGTCCCCGGGGGTCTGGTCGTCATGGCAACACCGGACCATGTACAGGAAACACCTGGAGAACTGAAAGAAAGCGTCTGAGCCGCAGTGCGCGGCGCCGCCACCGGAGGGAGCTCACCTGGTCGTTGAGCAGCACGTAGATGACGGGGTTCAGGGCGGTGCTGGTCTTGGCGAGCAGCGAGGGAATCAAACTGGCGGCCGGCGACAGCGAGCGAGGCCGTCCGAAGGACGACAACATGGCCACGATACCGTACGGCATCCAGCACAGCACGTAGCCCGTCACCATGGAGACCACCATCAGCAGCACGCGACCCTCGCGCCTCTCGGCCGCCGACTGACCCACGCCGGAGACCTGGAGCGACCGACGGGTGGGGGGTCACTCAGAGTTACTCTGGGGTCAAAGGTCGGCTCACCTCTCTCACCGCCAGCAAGATGGCGCCGTAGCAGAAGAGCATGAGCAGCAGCGGCAGCAGCAGGCAGAAGACGAACAAGCAACCGACGTAGGAGCGCGAGGCGTCCGAGCGCTGGTTCCACTGAACCGAGCAGGTGGTACCAGGACCTTCTGGACCGTAACTGAACCACAGACACACACACGCCGTTATGTCAGCCCCTCGTTGACCGTGACCACGCCCACTCTGCTGGGATTGGTCAAGCATGGAGGTTTGTCACCGTGCATCATCAAAGGTCTCCACCTCCAAGGGACTCGTTGTATAAACAAAGCAGGGCGTGATCACAGCTGGAGGAGGAGTGAAGCCATTGTTACGTCATAATGGACTCTCGTAACCTCTCGTTCGTCAAGATTTCTGAGCAACTTTATAAAGTAAAACCTTTAAAACATGGTCATGATGAGAAGTTACTGCGTCTTGAAGAACATTCACTACATGTCATGAGAGTTGATACTAGTTGATGTTTAATGACACCAGAGTTGATACTAGTTGATGTTTAATGACACCAGAGTTGATACTAGTTGATGTTTGATGACACCAGAGTTGATACTAGTGGATGTTTAATGACACCAGAGTTGATACTAGTTGATGTTTAATGACACCAGAGTTGATACTAGTGGATGTTTAATGACACCAGAGTTGATACTAGTTGATGTTTAATGACACCAGAGTTGATACTAGTTGATGTTTAATGACACCAGAGTTGATACTAGTTGATGTTTAATGACACCAGAGTCGATACTAGTTGATGTTTAATGACACCAGAGTTGATACTAGTTGATGTTTAATGACACCAGAGTTGATACTAGTTGATGTTTAATGACACCAGAGTCGATACTAGTTGATGTTTAATGACACCAGAGTTGATACTAGTTGATGTTTAATGACACCAGAGTTGATACTAGTTGATGTTTAATGACACCAGAGTTGATACTAGTGGATGTTTAATGACACCAGAGTTGATACTAGTTGATGTTTAATGACACCAGAGTTGATACTAGTTGATGTTTAATGACACCAGAGTTGATACTAGTTGATGTTTAATGACACCAGAGTCGATACTAGTTGATGTTTAATGACACCAGAGTTGATACTAGTTGATGTTTAATGACACCAGAGTTGATACTAGTTGATGTTTAATGACACCAGAGTCGATACTAGTTGATGTTTAATGACACCAGAGTTGATACTAGTTGATGTTTACTGACACCAGAGTTGATACTAGTTGATGTTTAATGACACCAGAGTCGATACTAGTTGATGTTTAATGACACCAGAGTTGATACTAGTTGATGTTTAATGACACCAGAGTCGATACTAGTTGATGTTTAATGACACCAGAGTTGATACTAGTTGATGTTTAATGACACCAGAGTTGATACTAGTTGATGTTTAATGACACCAGAGTTGATACTAGTTGATGTTTAATGACACCAGAGTTGATACTAGTTGATGTTTAATGACACCAGAGTTGATACTAGTTGATGTTTAATGACATCAGAGTTATTACTAGTTGATGTTAGTTTTGTTTTCATTCACGTCTCAACACAATAGAAAACACAGTAGAGTCTTGGAACAAAAGAAAATTGTTGAACAAGTTTTAGTAGAACAGGATGTTAATAGTGTTAATAGTAAGTAAGTAAGTAAGTAATATTTATTTATATTGCGCTTTTCCAGACCAGGGTCACAAAGCGCTTAAACAATCAAAACAATACTCAAAAAAGTACATACTTTAAAGATCAAGATAATACTGAGAACAACACAGGAGTGTGTTGCAATAGTACGTTTGTAAATAAGTTGTTAATGTTGGGTGTTTATGTGTGTGTGTGTTCATGTAAGTATGTTAATGTGTGTGTATTTATATGCGTCTATGTGTTAACATGTGTGTCTATGTGTGCATTCATGGGTATGTTTATGTTTCTATGCGTTAACATGTTTGTTCATGCTTGTGTGTTCATTTGTGTGTTTATGTATGTGTGCTTATTTATGTGTTTTCATGTGTGTTTATGTATGCGAGTGTTAATATGTGTGTGCTCATGTGTGTTATGTTTGTATGTGTAAACATGTGTTTGTGTATTATGTGTGGGTTTATGTATTTATGTGTGTAGGTGTTTACGTGTGTATTTATGTGTGTATGTGTTTACATGTATCTGTTTATGTGTGTATGTGTTTACGTGTATATTTATGTGCGTGTGTTTATGTTTATATGTGTTTACGTGTGTGTGTGTGTATTTATTTGTGTGTGTGGGAGTTTAGTTTAGACTAAACTAAACTAGTTTTGATTATATTTATAAAGACGTTTTGGTCGTACAACTATTGAATAACAGATTAAAAATAAATAAGAAATAAACAATAAAATCGAACATGTTAGAATGAATCTGGTCAAATGAAAAAAAAAATCGAGTTTATTCGAGACAGAAATATTAAAATGATTATTAAATCACCTGCTCCAGCCGAACAGCGGCGGAAGAGTCCAGGCCAGAGAGTAGATCCAGGAGATGGCGATGGCGAGCCGAGCTCTGACGAACTGAACCGAGTCTGTCCGAGGAGGACCGAGCACCGCCGAGTAGCGCTCGAAGGAAAGAAGCGACAGAGAGACGAGAGACACGATTCCTGCGAGACGAGACCCGTTTTTAACGCTTTTTATTATTATTATTATTTTAAATCTAGTTTACATGTCAAAGTTATGATGCAATTAGAATTTTAACATTTTTAAACAAATAATTTATGCAAATAAAAATGTTTCGTTGCGATTTTATGACCAAATAATCAACTTTTAAAGAAGATATTTCAGGTCGACTGTTGAAATAATCAACTTTTAAAGAAGATATTTCAGGTCGACTGTTCAGTTAATAAACTTTGAAAGAAGATATTTCAGGTCGACTGTTGAAATAATAACTTTTTAAAGAAGATATTTCAGGTCGACTGTTCAAATAATAAACTTTGAAAGAAGATATTTCAGGTCGACTGTTGAAATAATAACTTTTTAAAGAAGATATTTCAGGTCGACTGTTCAAATAATAAACTTTGAAAGAAGATATTTCAGGTCGACTGTTGAAATAATAACTTTTTAAAGAAGATATTTCAGGTCGACTGTTCAAATAATAAACTTTGAAAGAAGATATTTCAGGTTGACTGTTGAAATAATAAACTTTGAAAGAAGATATTTCAGGTCGACTGTTCAAATAATAAACTTTGAAAGAAGATATTTCAGGTCGACTGTTCTAATAATAAACTTTTAAAGAAGATATTTCAGGTCGACTGTTGAAATAATAAACTTTTAAAGAAGATATTTCAGGTCGACTGTTGAAATAATAAACTTTGAAAGAACATATTTCAGGTCGACTGTTCAAATAATAAACTTTGAAAGAAGATATTTCAGGTCAACTGTTGAAATAATAACTTTTAAAGAAGATATTTCAGGTCGACTTTTCTAATAATCAACTTATAAAGAAGATATTTCAGGTCGACTGTTGAAATAATAAACTTTTAAAGAAGATATTTCAGGTCAACTGTTCTAATAATAACTTTTAAAGAAGATATTTCAGGTCGACTGTTCTAATAATCAACTTATAAAGAAGATATTTCAGGTCGACTGTTGAAATAATAACTTTTAAAGAAGATATTTCAGGTCGACTGTTCAGATAATAAACTTTGAAAGAAGATATTTCAGGTCGACTGTTCAAATAATAAACTTTGAAAGAAGTTATTTATTATTGAAATAATAAACTTTTAAAGAAGATATTTCAGGTCAACTGTTCTAATAATAAACTTTGAAAGAAGATATTTCAGGTCGACTGTTCTAATAATAAACTTTTAAAGAAGATATTTCAGGTCGACTGTTCTAATAATTAACTTATAAAGAAGATATTTCAGGTCAACTGTTGAAATAATAACTTTTAAAGAAGATATTTCAGGTCGACTTTTCTAATAATCAACTTATAAAGAAGATATTTCAGGTCGACTGTTGAAATAATAAACTTTTAAAGAAGATATTTCAGGTCAACTGTTCTAATAATAACTTTTAAAGAAGATATTTCAGGTCGACTGTTCTAATAATCAACTTATAAAGAAGATATTTCAGGTCGACTGTTGAAATAATAACTTTTAAAGAAGATATTTCAGGTCGACTGTTCAGATAATCAACTTTGAAAGAAGATCTCTCACCGAACAGCGAGTTGGAGAAGCCGTACCAGCGACATCCATGCGCTCCCGTCAGCCAGCGTCCTCTCAGGCTGGCGGCGAAGCTCAACGGCGTCCCGAAGATGCAGACGAGGATGTCGCTGACGCTGATGTTGATGAGCACCAGGCTGACGGGCGTCCTCAGCACCGGGAAGCGAGCGAACACCAGCAGCACCAGGAAGTTCCCCACGAAGCCCAGCACCAGGATGAAGCCCAGAGCCACGGCCGCCGCCGTGTGACCCGCCCGGGTCAGAGAGCCCGGGTCGGGGTCGGACTCGCTGCTGATGTTGGTCACCATGGTAACCCGGCGGCCGCTCAAAAACACGAGCTGGAGACTCGAGCGAAGTCTCTGTGGTTCTGATGGTTGAGGATCCGGGTTCCGAGTCTCGAGGACCAGCAGGTCATGAATAAACCATCAGAACCAACCGGGTCAGTGCCTGGAGACGCTGGTCCAGAGCCAGAGTTCCAAGTGAACTATTCAACTCAAACTTTGTTGTTTTTTTAAAGCTTTTAATTACGTTTGGAAATAATTTAATTCAATTATTTCTGTATTAAAAATTAGTTTTTGTTCAATCATTTAATTACGCTTTTTTAACTGAATGTTGTTGATCCTATTTATCATTAAATACATTTCTGAATTAAGTATTTTCTGATTTATTTAATTTAAATATTAAGATGTTGGTATAATGGAGTCACCAGACAAAACCAACAGAGCACAGAGTCATTGGATCAAACTCTCAGCCAATCGTGCGACACCAGACGATCACGTGACGACATTAAAGAACAATATCAAGTATCTTGGTATTATTATATTCTACATTATATATTATAATTTATTTTAAAAAATCTAAAAATTAAAACATATTCATATCATCTGGCTCGACTTGTTCTTCCATATAAAAAAACCCATTCAATTGCATTGAAGAGAAAAACGGAAAAAAGGTACATTTTTAACTTCTTAATTTGCATATTGCTGTGAATGATAGATGTGCCATAATTAAGAAAAAGACAATAATAAACAGAAATAAATACAAAAAAAACACATTATATTGGAATTAAAAATAAGCAAAAATAAAGCCAAGAATTGCACATTTATTTCAGTTTGGTTTTAACCTCATTCTATTTTTTTTAATCTGTGTTTTGGACTGAAAGTGGAAAAGAAAAAAGACATGCTATAATATTATCTAATATAATAATTTACTAAAATAACCACAAATAATAAAAAATAACCTCTAGTTGTGTTGAAGAGAAAGAAGGGAAAAAAACCCCAAAATGAGGCATTTTGGGACCATTTTAAGATCCATGTCCCTCTTGATGTTGGGGTGGAGGCCCCGGGGCAGAGGCAGAGGCAGAGGAGAAACCTGGGCTTCTTCGTGTCGGTTGCTGCCCCCTCGACCTGAAACTAACAAGGAGCCGCCGCTGAAAACACTCGAGTTTATTCCTCAAACTCGGAGGCAAACGAGGATCGTTTTGAATCGAGATCACGTTCGAAAACACAAAGTGAAAACTTTTATTCGCCGTCGTCTCTTCGTCATGTTTTATTCACGGACGTTCTGCCGCCGACAGATTGTGCTTCGAATATCCAGGTCGTGTCGTCAATAATGGAAGCTGTCGCCGCGGCAACACTCGGCTCTTCGTCTTCCCGTCGACGCGCAGGATCCGCTCGGGAGGAAATCGGAGTAAAAACTAAACGCGAAGCTGGAAATGTCTTTGTGATGTTTTCATGCGATTGAAACGGACGCGCGAGGGCGAAGAAAACTTCTTCTTCTCTCTCCACACACACACCTGTGTCAGTTCACCTGCCTCACGGTCGCCGTGGTAACGGCTCAAGCCTCGTCGTCACTTCCTGCCACGCTGCTGTCGGTGGAGTCCACTTCCTCCGGCTCCTTCTCCGGCTCCTTCTCCGGTTCTGGTTCTGGCTCGGGTTCGGGCGCGTCCGTGGTGCCGGCCGCTTCCGTGGGTTCGGTGGCGGTGGCGCCCTCTGCTGGTGTGGCCGCCTTCCCCTGCTGGTCTTTACCCTCCTCGCCGAGGTACGAGGACCAGCCTTTGAGTCGCTCCTCGCGCTCTCGTGTCGTCTCCTCCACCTGCACGGACCAGAGTCAAGGGTCTGGACGCACACGCACACGCACACGCACACGCACACGCACACGCACACGCGACTTTACCTGGTAGTCCGTGGATCCGTCCCACAGCTCGGCCGTCAGCTGTCGACCTCCGAACCAGCGTCCGTTGAAGGACTCGATGCAGGCGTCGGCTTCTTCGGGCTCTTTGAAGGCGATGGAGGCGACGCCGTCTGGATGTCTCTGGACACACACGGGTCGTCAACACACACACGTCGTCAACACAAACAAGTTGTCAAAACACTTGTTGTCAACACACTTCTACACACACACAACACACTATTCATTATTAACGTGAGTTAATTAACTTGTGTTTTTTCTTCCATGATCACTGAACATGATTTAGTTCGAGGAACAAACAATAGATGAGACAGACATGACTAATCAAACAAAGATCATAGATTGATCCGTGATAATCATGGATCAATATGGTTTCATCCTTCCATCATATCTATCCATCCATCCATCCTTCCATCATATTTATCCATCCTTCCATCATATCTATCCATCCTTCCATCATATCTATCCATCCTTCCATCATATCTATCTATCCTTACATCATATCTATACATCCTTCCATCATATCTATCTATCCTTCCATCATATCTATCTATCCTTCCATCATATCTATCCATCCTTCCATCATATCTATCCATCCTTACATCATATCTATCCATCCTTCCATCATATCTATCCATCCTTCCATCATATCTATCCATCCTTCCATCATATCTATCCATCCTTCCATCATATCTATCCATCCTTCCATCATATCTATCTATCCTTCCATCATATCTATACATCCTTCCATCAAATCTATCTATCCTTCCATCATATCTATACATCCTTACATCATATCTCTTCAACTTTACATCATATCTATCTATCCTTCCATCATATCTATCCATCCTTCCATCATATCTATCTATCCTTCCATCATATCTATCCATCCTTCCATCATATCTATCTATCCTTACATCATATCTATCCATCCTTCCATCATATCTATCTATCCTTACATCATATCTATACATCCTTCCATCATATCTATCTATCCTTCCATCATATCTATACATCCTTACATCATATCTCTTCAACTTTACATCATATCCATCTATCCTTCCATCATATCTATCCATCCTTCCATCATATCTATCTATCCTTCCATCATATCTATCCATCCTTCCATCATATCTATCTATCCTTACATCATATCTATACATCCTTCCATCATATCTATCTATCCTTCCATCATATCTATCTATCCTTCCATCATATCTATCTATCCTTCCATCATATCTATCCATCCTTCCATCATATCTATCTATCCTTCCATCATATCTATCCATCCTTCCATCATATCTATCTATCCTTCCATCATATCTATACATCCTTCCATCAAATCTATCTATCCTTCCATCATATCTATACATCCTTACATCATATCTCTTCAACTTTACATCATATCTATCTATCCTTCCATTATATCTATCCATCCTTCCATCATATCAATCTATCCTACCATCATATCTATCCATCCATCCATCCTTCAATCATATCAATCTATCCTACCATCATATCAATCCATCCATCCATCCATCCATCCATCCATCCTTCCATCATATCTATCTATCCTTCCATCATATCTATCCATCCTTCCATCATATCTATCCATCCATCCATCCTTCCATCATATCTATCCTTCCATCATATCTATCCATCCATCCATCCATCCATCCATCATAGTGTAAGGAAATGACAACTTTACTGTAATCAATCATCTAGATTTAACACACATTTCAAATAGTCACTTGATTAACTGATAATCTTACATATTTAATTCATATTAAATAATCCTATTCTTGCATTGGATTCACTGACTGCAACACAAGGCCGAGGTCACAAAGCCTCACACACACAGAAAGACTAAACAATCCCAGATTCCAAGAAGTCAGTGTGAACCTGTTTGAGAACTCACACTGAAGGACACAAGTCGCTGGGAACAGACAGATTCTAGAAGACAACAACCTTTGGTAAATTTCCATGACGACCACGTGTGACGGCCATCTTAGAATCAAGTGTTTACAGTCACTGACCAATCCTACATGTACAATTGACTAGAGGCGTTAACCTGAATATTCTACTATAAAAGATCCACCATTTTGTCTGATCTTGGCGTTCTGGCTCGAAGACGTCTGCGATAGATCTCTCTGTTGATAGATCTCTCTGTTGCTAGATCTCTCTGTTGCTAGATCTCTCTGTTGCTAGATCTCTCTGTTGCTAGATCTCTCTGTTGCTAGATCTCTCTGTTGCTAGATCTCTCTGTTGATAGATCTCTCTGTTGCTAGCGCCGTGTTCACGTAAGTTTGTCTCTGACTTTTGCATAATTCACTAAACGAGCATTTTTCTTAAACTCATCCATGTGTCTGTCCTTCATTCCACCACCACGTACGAGGCTGGGGAGGGGTCGGTTCATCGGAACACAAAAACCCCTAACAACTTGGTGCCGCCACCCGACCTATCCATCCTTCCATCATATCAATCTATCCTACCATCATATCTATCCATCCATCCATCCATCCTTCCTTCCATCATATCTATCCATCCTTCCATCATATCAATCTATCCTTCCATCATATCTATCCATCCTTCCATCATATCTATCCATCCATCCATCCTTACATCATATCATATCCATCCATCCATCATATCTATCCATCCATCCTTCCATCATATCTATCCAACCTTCCATCCTTCCGTCATATCTATCCATCCTTCCTTAATATCCAACTTTCCATCCACTCCTACTTTCTTCTGTTCATCATATCCTTCCTTCAACAAATCCATCCATCAGTCTTTACTTGAACTATTCTTCTTATTTACGATGAGAAACGTTCACTCCTGGATTCAAATGCTCAGTATTTCTGGTCGTGCATGAGTCAAGGTTCTGCTGGTGTGTTTGGACTTTAAAAAAGATCCTGAACCGAGACTGAAATCCTCTTTTTTTATGCTTGTGTCGACTCAAAAATGTGAACGAACACTTGGTCTTTCACTAAAATAACCAAATCCACACTCACGTCGAAGAGGATGACTTTCTTCACCGCGCCGAACTTCTCGCACTCAGAACGCAGATCGTCTCGGTACTCGTTCAGCACCAGCGGGTCTTCCTGAAATACACTGGGTTTACACCAGCAACATGTGTGTGTTCATGTGTGTGTGTTAGTGCGTGTTTGCACCTCAAAGTCAGACGGATGGAACATATTTCTGATGATGACGACCTTTTCATGTCTCTTCCTCACTTCTCCCTTCTTCTCCGGCCGCCAGTCCAACTGTCTACACACACACACACACACAAACACACACACACTCATCAGATCAAAGCAGGACAAAAGCTCCACGAGAAAACGTCTCGGGGGTGAAAACCTACTTCTGCTGCTGCTGCAGCTTCTTCCTGTAGTCCTTGTTCTTCTTCTTCTTCTTGCTGGCGTCGTACTCGCCCTTCAGCTCGAACCGAGCCGACTCCACGTGCAGTTTGTAACCTCGGATCTCAGAGTCGTCGATGAGGCGCAGGGCCAGGTCCACCGACTCCTTCTGCACGAGAATCACTCACTCTGAGCGGCCGAAACATTACGACCCCCCCCACCCCCGCTGGCGTGAAGAACCCACCTTGAGGTAGCAGCACAGTCCGTCTCCCTTCAGATTCCCCTCTTTGTCCTTGTACAGTTTGACCTTGAACTCCTCGGTGATGGGGTCTCGCATCACGATGCCACACTTGGACATGATCTCGGCGAACTCCTCGTTGCTAGTATCGGGAGGAAGACCTGTCGGAACACACACTCATGAGTCCAGTGATCCTCGGAGGCGAGCGAGCGACTGGACCGACCCGACACGTAGACGTTGGTGTTCTTATCTTCCTCCACCTTGAACCACCCTGAGGGTTTGAACACATCATCCGTCAGCATCTCGTTTACCCGGAACATCTCAAACTCACCCACCTGGGTCGGCCTTCCTCTTCTCCCCCTTCTGTTTGCCCTCCTTGGTCTTGGCATCCTCAGAGTCTGCGGCGCCCCCTCCTGGCTTGTCCTTTTCCGAAGCGGACTGAGCGCTGGCCGCGACGTTCGCGTCCGGGTTTCCTTCTTCATTGAAGCCGTAGTTTGCCTGGTAGGCTGCGAGGAAGTCTTCAGTGATCTGAAAGAAATAAAAAAAAAATTATTAAATACAAAAAGAAACAACATTTTCCTCAAACCTGTTTGTTGAATCTATTGGAATGAAAGTGGATATTTTTTCAATAATTGTTACACATTTTTTAAAAAGAATTTTAGTGGTATTCTTCACTACAACAGTAAAATAAAGAACAACAATTGGATAAATGACAATATTGTGTGCCTAATAAACAGAAATATGACCTGTCAGTTTGTTGAATCCTGTTTTATCTGATTTTATACTTTATTAAATAGAAACATTTTTTTAGAAATAAACAGAGAGCTACGGAATTATAGCTGTGTCGTTACAAGATTGAATTTAACATTTTAAATGTTGAAACCTTTTTTATTTTTATTAAAATGTTTTTTAAGCATCGTTTCTTTTTTTTATTATTATTGATTTATTTTTCTTTATTGAAAGGTTGAATTTCATTTCATTTAATAATGTAATTCAATGGTGTTTATACGGATAGGTTGAACCCAGTTTTAAAGACTTGAAAATGTATTAAATATACTTTTAAAAATGAATAAAAACATGTAGAAGCAAACAATCAAACATTACGTGAAAACATGATTAGATGAAGAAGTTTGATCCAGTAGGTCAGACTTTTATAAGGAATAAACAAAATAAATAAATAAAAGATATTAGAAAAAATAATAAAAATAATACAATGGGAAATTTTGTGTTAAAAAAAGATCCAATTCGATTATTAAAAACAAACAATATCTTTAAACATTGAAATTATTGAACTCAATTAAAAAAACATCTATATTTAAATAAAGAAATTCTAATTTACAACATTTTAAATATAAAATTCAATATATACTTATCAATATATACTTTCATATTGAGTAACTTGCATTATTGGTCTATTATTCTGTTTATTCCGAATATTTAAAAAATCCTCTACGATGTTCTCAACACATCTTACTTTGGGGAACCAGGCCTTCTTCTCGTGGTCCCAGTCGTATGCGGTTCCGTCCTCCGGGTCCGTGTAGGTGAACGGGTCAGAACCATCTTCTCTCTTCTGGTTGTAGAGTTCCTGCATCCGCAGCTGCTCCTCGAACTCCTGGTTCTTCGCTGCTCCGCCGCTCATCTGCACCATAGTTTACCATCGTTAGAGAATAAAACTCCAATACTTTTAATAAACAAACGTGTTTCAACGTTTTTTAGAGAATAAAACTCCAATACTTTTAATAAACAAACGTGTTTCAACGTTTTTTAGAGAATAAAACTCAAATACTTTTGAATAAACAAACGTGTTTCAACTTTTATTAGAGAATAAAACTCGAATACTTTTGAATAAACAAACGTGTTTCAACGTTTATTAGAGAATAAAACTCAAATACTTTTAAATAAACAAACGTGTTTGAACGTTTATTAGAGAATAAAACTCCAATACTTTTGAATAAACAAACGTGTTTGAACGTTTATTAGAGAATAAAACTCCAATACTTTTGAATAAACAAACGTGTTTGAACGTTTATTAGAGAATAAAACTCAAATACTTTTGAATAAACAAACGTGTTTGAACGTTTATTACAGAATAAAACTCAAATACTTTTGAATAAACAAACGTGTTTGAACGTTTATTAGAGAATAAAACTCGAATACTTTTGAATAAACAAACGTGTTTGAACGTTTATTACAGAATACAACTCCAATACTTTTGAATAAACAAACGTGTTTGAACGTTTATTAGAGAATAAAACTCCAATACTTTTGAATAAACAAACGTGTTTGAACGTTTATTAGAGAATAAAACTCCAATACTTTTGAATAAACAAACGTGTTTGAACGTTTATTAGAGAATAAAACTCCAATACTTTTGAATAAACAAACGTGTTTGAACGTTTATTAGAGAATAAAACTCATATACTTTTGAATAAACAAACGTGTTTGAACGTTTATTAGAGAATAAAACTCGAATACTTTTGAATAAACAAACGTGTTTAGAAGATGCAGCGACAGTGGATTCGTGTGTATTTGTTACCTTTTCACTGTCGCTTCACACACACCTGCGAATCTCCCGCGACGACTGAGCGTCTAAACTAGTTATTAGGATTAAAAAGATGTATTTTTAAAGTAGATCGAGGGAGTTTAATTCAACCCAGAGAAAACATGCTAACGTTTAGCCCCGAAAAGCTAAATCCGCCGCAATGCTTGAATCAAGCACTTCCGACGTCAACACCACAACACGCATGCGCGACACCAGGAAGGAGACGATCGATTTGTTCATCGGCGCGTCCCGCGGAGTCAACGTGGGAGCGCTTCATTTTTATCAAATGCACTTATAACCTCGCTCTTAATTTAGTTATTACATTTTTGTTTAACAATTAATACATGTCAATAATAAAGTAATAAATAATTGTGTTTTAAATATTTTTATTACGCAATATTATATGGAAATTGAAAACGAGTGACACTCCCGTACGGCAGGGGGCGCTCCCTGGTGTTGACACTACATGCAGGTGTTCCATAGAGGAAGGTTATAAGACAACAAGCGCCGTTTGTTGTCAAATCGTACGAAATCTGAGACTAAACCCACGTGGTTCTGGAGCGACATGGCCGAAGGCAGCGGCGGCGTGAGTCCCAACAGTCTCCCGCCAGGAGACCCGCAGCTGATCGCCATGATCGTGGAGCATCTGAAGAACCGAGGACTCTTCGACGAGTTCCGCCGAGACTGTCTGGCGGATGTTGACACCAAGGTTTGGAAGCTCGAACCACACAAACACACTTGAGAAGTTCTTGTCAGCTCTCCATCACCGGCATGTCTTCTCCAGCCCGCCTTCCAGAACCTGCGGCAGAAGGTGGACAACTTTGTGACGACACACCTGAGCACCCAGGACTGGAACCCGTCCATCAACAAGAACCAGATGAGGAATGGACTCAGACAAAGTGTTGTTCAGTGAGTGTCCTGCGAACACCTTCTTCAGAGTCTGGTTAAATGTCTCGCCTGCAGTTCATACTAAACTCTGCAGCCAGAATTCTGAGCCGCTCTAGTAGAAGAACTCACATTTCTCCTTCAAACTCTTCACTGGCCGCTCTAGTAGAAGAACTCACATTTCTCCTTCAAACTCTTCACTGGCCGCTCTAGTAGAAGAACTCACATTTCTCCTTCAAACTCTTCACTGGCTGCTCTAGTAGAAGAACTCACATTTCTCCTTCAAACTCTTCACTGGCTGCTCTAGTAGAAGAACTCACATTTCTCCTTCAAACTCTTCACTGGCTGCTCTAGTAGAAGAACTCACATTTCTCCTTCAAACTCTTCACTGGCTGCCAGTTTCTTTCAGGATCATTTTAAAATTCTGGTTCTTACTTTCAGATCTATTCATGGTCAGGCTAAATACTCGTTTACACTGAAGGTGTGATTCGATAGAGAATATTTTAAAATGTAAATATTGAATTTAATACACAAAAGAAACGAAATAAAAACAAAGTAAATACAATATTAAAAAGCAAAATGAATTAATTTAATTTATAAAAACCATCGATTGCTAAATAAGTAAAAATTAAAATGAAGTAAAAAGAATAGTCACTACGTGTTTAAGTAATTTTATAAACAGCAACAGACTTAATTAAATAGTACATTTTGTAATTGTAAATTGTACAATTCTGAGTTTGGGGGCAGGAGTGGAGTAAAAGTATCATGATGTTCTGTTCTATGTTAGTCTTTGTATCCTTTGTCTTTGTTATTTGTCTTTGATCTATGTTCTTTATCTTTATCTTTAGACTGAGATTGTATCATCTTGTTCTTTCTCTTTATTTCTCTTTGTTCTTGTTCTTATTTTATTTTGATTATTTTGTATGAAAGATTGCTGTATTTGCTGTGGATAATTGGGCAAAAAATGGCTAAATTCAATATTGATGTGTGGCACAAAGTGGTTCACTCAAGTGTGTCGGCCGCAACAATTAAAAACTTAATCAAAATAATAAACATTACAAATATACACTCTCCAAATACATACAAGCCATCTATAGGAAACTGAATTAAGTGAGAAACAAACAATGTGTAAATCATAACCTGGGAAAACAAAAATAAACTAGTCCAAGATCACCCTACAAACATAAACAATAAAGACGAATAGAAAACTAATAAACTTAAAATGAGTTACAAATACATCAATATCAAGTTTTTTCAGTTTAGACCGTAAACAGGAAGCACTCGCGATATTTACCCGGAGTACTTCCTGTTTGTCTGTTTTGTGTAATCCAAGATGGACTTTACAGACGAGCAGTACGGAGGTATTTGGATGTTTTTAAGTGTCTTTTTGGACGGAGATGAAGACGAAAACAACTGAGCTCCAGTCGCTACAGTAAAATGAACAAACATTTTTGTCTAGAACTCTAAAAAGAACCGATTACTCTGAAAATAATCAACATTAGTCGACATGAAGGTGAGTAGAAAATGCGACAAGTTGAATTTTGGGTGATTAAAATTCAAAAATGGATTTAAAAAACGGAATCAAAACAGAAATATATAATCTATATAAAATATATAATAAATTATTCAATAAAATAACTGGGATTAAAGAGTCTGAATCCCGTGTCACTCGCCTCTGGACTTCATCTGTCGCAGGTCCGGTATGTTGGAGTCTGGCGTCGACAGGATCATCACTCAGGTCGTGGATCCCAAGATGAATCACACCTTCAGGCCCAACATTGAGACGGCGGTGCACGACTTCCTGTCGGGAGAGAAGAAGGACGAGAGCAACGCCACGTCCAACCCTCAACCTCCTGAACCCACGGAACCCACGGACCTTCCTTGTGGCCCCAGAACCCCTTGAAAGCCTCGCCGGAGTTAAAACGGACTTGTTTTGAAAGCTGTGATGCGTTTCGTCCTCGGAACCCATGTGAAGAGAAATCAGAGCGAACATGGAAGAAGCAAAAATGGAAACTTTTACATGGAATACTGGAGAAATACCGAAGCACTTGTGGCCTTGTTTTGTTTTCTTTGTTTCTTTCTTGGTTGGATTCTTATTAAATACACGAGGCTCATCAAGACTGTTAAATGTTTGTCCTCCTTTTATCTCATTTGATAATAAAATGATTCAGAAATGCCTCATTTTTATTCTTTTTGTCCCCTTCACTTCAGTTCAGTGCAATGACTTCCACCTTCCTCCAGGGGGCAGCGCTAAAATACTTTAGGAGAACATTGTAAGTAAGTAATATTTGTAGAGCTTTTCTAGACCAGGGTCACAAAGCTCTTTAACAATCAAAACAACACTCAATAAAATAAAAACTTAAAAGGTCAAGACACCATCGAAACAAACACATGAGTCTCAGGAAATCAAGGAATAGCTCAAAAAGTGTCTTGAGATGTTTCTTGAAGGAGTCAGTAGATCATCAAACACAGATGTTTCTTGAAGGAGTCAGTAGATCATCAAACACAGATGTTTCTTGAAGGAGTCAGTAGATCATCAAACACAGATGTTTCTTGAAGGAGTCAGTAGATCATCAAACACAGATGTTTCTTGAAGGAGTCAGTAGATCATCAAACACACATGTTTCTTGAAGGAGTCAGTAGATCATCAAACACAGATGTTTCTTGAAGGAGTCAGTAGATCATCAAACACAGAGATGGTTCCAAAGCTTAGGAGCAACAGTCTGGAAGGATTTCTCTCCTCTGGTCCGGAAGTTCAGGAACCATCAGTAGATTCTGATCCACAGACCTCAGAGCCCGAGCTGGGGTGTAAGTCTGGATCAGATCATTGATGGAAGGTCTGACCATGAATAGATAGGTTATAAGACAACAAGCGCCGTTTGTTGTCAAATCGTACGAAATCTGAGACTAAACCCACGTGGTTCTGGAGCGACATGGCCGAAGGCAGCGGCGGCGTGAGTCCCAACAGTCTCCCGCCAGGAGACCCGCAGCTGATCGCCATGATCGTGGAGCATCTGAAGAACCGAGGACTGTTCGACGAGTTCCGCCGAGACTGTCTGGCGGATGTTGACACCAAGGTTTGGAAGCTCGAACCACACAAACACACTTGAGAAGTTCTTGTCAGCTCTCCATCACCGGCATGTCTTCTCCAGCCCGCCTTCCAGAACCTGCGGCAGAAGGTGGACAACTTTGTGACGACACACCTGAGCACCCAGGACTGGAACCCGTCCATCAACAAGAACCAGATGAGGAATGGACTCAGACAAAGTGTTGTTCAGTGAGTGTCCTGCGAACACCTTCTTCAGAGTCTGGTTAAATGTCTCGCCTGCAGTTCATACTAAACTCTGCAGCCAGAATTCTGAGCTGCTCTAGTAGAAGAACTCACATTTCTCCTTCAAACTCTTCACTGGCTGCTCTAGTAGAAGAACTCACATTTCTCCTTCAAACTCTTCACTGGCTGCTCTAGTAGAAGAACTCACATTTCTCCTTCAAACTCTTCACTGGCTGCCAGTTTCTTTCAGGATCATTTTAAAATTCTGGTTCTTACTTTCAGATCTATTCATGGTCAGGCTAAATACTCGTTTACACTGAAGGTGTGATTCGATAGAGAATATTTTAAAATGTAAATATTGAATTTAATACACAAAAGAAACGAAATAAAAACAAAGTAAATACAATATTAAAAAGCAAAATGAATTAATTTAATATATAAAAACCATAGATTGCTAAATAAGTAAAAATTAAAATGAGAAATACAAAGAATAGTCACTACGTGTTTAAGTAATTTTATAAACAGCAACAGACTTAATTAAATAGTACATTTTGTAATTGTAAATTGTACAATTCTGAGTTTGGGGGCAGGAGTGGAGTAAAAGTATCATGATGTTCTGTTCTATGTTAGTCTTTGTATCCTTTGTCTTTGTTATTTGTCTTTGATCTATGTTCTTTATCTTTATCTTTAGACTGAGATTGTATCATCTTGTTCTTTCTCTTTATTTCTCTTTGTTCTTGTTCTTATTTTATTTTGATTATTTTGTATGAAAGATTGCTGTATTTGCTGTGGATAATTGGGCAAAAAATGGCTAAATTCAATATTGATGTGTGGCACAAAGTGGTTCACTCAAGTGTGTCGGCCGCAACAATTAAAAACTTAATCAAAATAATATACATTACAAATATACACTCTCCAAATACATACAAGCCATCTATAGGAAACTGAATTAAGTGAGAAACAAACAATGTGTAAATCATAACCTGGGAAAACAAAAATAAACTAGTCCAAGATCACCCTACAAACATAAACAATAAAGACGAATAGAAAACTAATAAACTTAAAATGAGTAACAAATACATCAATATCAAGTTTTTTCAGTTTAGACTGTAAACAGGAAGCACTCGCGATATTTACCCGGAGTACTTCCTGTTTGTATGTTTTGTGTAATCCAAGATGGACTTTACAGACGAGCAGTACGGAGGTATTTGGATGTTTTTAAGTGTCTTTTTGGACGGAGATGAAGACGAAAACAACTGAGCTCCAGTCGTTACAGTAAAATGAACAAACATTTTTGTCTAGAACTCTAAAAAGAACCGATTACTCTGAAAATAATCAACATTAGTCGACTTGAAGGTGAGTAGAAAATGCGACAAGTTGAATTTTGGGTGATTAAAATTCAAAAATGGATTTAAAAAACGGAATCAAAACAGAAATATATAATCTATATAAAATATGTAATAAATTATTCAATAAAATAACTGGGATTAAAGAGTCTGAATCCCATGTCACTCGCCTCTGGACTTCATCTGTCGCAGGTCCGGGATGTTGGAGTCTGGCGTCGACAGGATCATCACTCAGGTCGTGGATCCCAAGATGAATCACACCTTCAGGCCCAACATTGAGACGGCGGTGCACGACTTCCTGTCGGGAGAGAAGAAGGACGAGAGCAACGCCACGTCCAACCCTCAACCTCCTGAACCCACGGAACCCACGGACCTTCCTTGTGGCCCCAGAACCCCTTGAAAGCCTCGCCGGAGTTAAAACGGACTTGTTTTGAAAGCTGTGATGCGTTTCGTCCTCGGAACCCATGTGAAGAGAAATCAGAGCGAACATGGAAGAAGCAAAAATGGAAACTTTTACATGGAATACTGGAGAAATACCGAAGCACTTGTGGCCTTGTTTTGTTTTCTTTGTTTCTTTCTTGGTTGGATTCTCATTAAATACACGAGGCTCATCAAGACTGTTAAATGTTTGTCCTCCTTTTATCTCATTTGATAATAAAATGATTCAGAAATGCCTCATTTTTAATCTTTTTGTCATGTTGTTTCCCCCTCACTTCAGTTCAGTGCAATGACTTCCACCTTCCTCCAGGGGGCAGCGCTAAAATACTTTAGGAGAACATTGTAAGTAATATTTGTAGAGCTTTTCTAGACCAGGGTCACAAAGCTCTTTAACAATCAAAACAACACTCAATAAAATAAAAACTTAAAAGGTCAAGACACCATCGAAACAAACACATGAGTCTCAGGAAATCAAGGAATAGCTCGAAAAGTGTCTTGAGATGTTTCTTGAAGGAGTCAGTAGATCATCAAACACAGATGTTTCTTGAAGGAGTCAGTAGATCATCAAACACAGATGTTTCTTGAAGGAGTCAGTAGATCATCAAACACAGATGTTTCTTGAAGGAGTCAGTAGATCATCAAACACAGAGATGGTTCCAAAGCTTAGGAGCAACAGTCTGGAAGGATTTCTCTCCTCTGGTCCGGAAGTTCAGGAACCATCAGTAGATTCTGATCCACAGACCTCAGAGCCCGAGCTGGGGTGTAAGTCTGGATCAGATCACTGATGGAAGGTCTGACCATGAATAGATCTGAAAGTAAGAACCAGAATTTTAAAATGATCCTGAAAGAAACTGGCAGCCAGTGAAGAGTTTGAAGGAGAAATGTGAGTTCTTCTACTAGAGCGGCTCAGAATTCTGGCTGCAGAGTTCTGAATCAACTGCAGACGAGAAGATCCTTCTTGTTAAGACATGAAAACAAACTGTTACAATAGTCCAGACGAGAAGAAACAAACACATGGATTATAAGATCCAGATCATGTTCCGACAACATTTTCCTAAGTTTAGAGATTTTTCTCAGTTGAAGGAAACATTTTCTGGTCTGTTTTCTTCAGTGTTGAACAAGAGACATGTCCTTTATCAAATACAACACCCAGGTTTCTCAGGCTCAGTTTGACAGACTGACCTAAGTCACCCATTAGCTCCATAGCTCTCTGTTTATTTCTAAATGTTGTGATTCTGAAAGATTTTCCTTAGTTTAGGCGGGAATTTAAATTCCTTATATATTTTTTTAAATGCTTTGTAAACATTTTGAGGGGCCATCAAGAAAAAAGAAAAAGGTGTAAACCGAAATAAACAAAAGCTTAATTTAATTTTTTCAAATCCAAATCACATTTAAATGGATAAAAGTCCTGAAACAGAAGAACTCTTCCGACTGTTTTTATGTCCAGAACATCAATACATCTCCTTGTGGTGTCATTAGCTTGCGAGCACAAACACGTGTTTCCGCAGTAAGATTGTTCGTTAAAATGTTTACGGAGGTCATTCAGGGTGAAAGTTCAAGGTGAGCTGAAGAGCGTCTCGTCTCAGGGGTTGATGGAGTCTACTGACTCCTTTAAGAAACATCTTAAGAAGTTTCTATTTGTTCAGGCTTTTCCTTGAATTTCTCGAACTCCTGTGTTGTTCTCGGTGTTGTCTTGATCTTTGAAGTATGTACTGTTTTGAGTATTGTTTTGATTGTTAAAGCGCTTTGTGACCCTGGTCTCGAAAAGCGCTATATAAATAAATATTACTTACTTACTTACTTACTTACACCTGTGGGTGCGCATGGTGACCATCCTACCTCTGACACCATTTGACATTAACAATGGTAAAGTAAATCATCTATGTTTGCAGATTAACTTGATGACTACATTTCTTTTGTGTTGCGTGTCCTCCATCCCGTTTGGCGACTCGATGTGCCTTTAGTTCATTTTATTATATTGTTCGTTGTTATTCCTTCACTTTAATGTATTTGTCACGTGTTTGATTTTCATTTTTATTATATTTTATCCATTTATTCATTCTATTTTGTACCGTCAACACCACAAACAGTTGTGAGTCTATTACTTGTATTGTGTTGACAAAACTGACAGTAAACGTGTTCTGATTCTTTTGATGACAATCCTACTCCTGACACCATTTGTCACTAGCGTACCGTTTCTAAATGCAACTTGCAGACAAGTGGCCGTTGGTTTGGTTGGTGTGAACGCATCCGTGTTCACGAGCAACGCAGCCAGTGTGTTGTGTTGCTGGTGTCACAAGTTATCGTTCTAATCTAGAGCAGAGAGTCCCATAATGCACTGCAACGGGTCGTAGGAAGTGATTAACATGACATTTGATGAAGGAGTTATTGTTACCGAGGTGCACGACGAGCACATCTGACACACGTCACACGTTTGTGTTGCTGTAGCTGAGGATGTTGTTTACCGGTCGAGGATGTTGTAACGATTCTCCTGTGATCAATAGAGCTGATAGTATGTGTGTGTGTGTGTGTGTGTGTGTGTGTGTGTGTGTGTGTGTGAGAGAGAGGAGGGGGACACGTTCAAAACATCATCATGGGACAGAAAGTACAAGAGTTCCATGTGTGAACTGTGTGTGTGTGTGTGTGTGTGTGTGTGTGTGTGTGTGTGTGTGTGGGGGTGTGTGTGTGTGTGTGTGTGTGTGAGGGTCAGTGAGTGGGCGCTGGTCAGGAGTTGTTTTCCAGCAGATGGACATCAAAAGTCTGGGGGGAAAGTCCTGCCATCGACCGAACACAAGCTTCAAGTCTGACCTCCCTCACTGAGGGCCCCCCCGCCCCCCCTGCCCCCCCGACAGACACACAAACAGTTGTCGTGACCTACGACAAAAACACACACTCACAGAGTACAGTTTTTTTTGTTGTTGTTGGGATCACAAGGAGAAGAGGAGGTCACGGTGTGAGTCGAGCTAAACAATCTATGCAGAGAACTTTGACCTTGGACTCGCCTGCACACGCCGTGGACGTTAGAACAACATCAACAAAAGATCTATGAGGGAGATATGAGAGGAGCTCACAAGATCACAGGGGGATCACAGGGGGATCAAAGGGTGATCAGAGGTAGGACCACGGGGCATCACAGGGTGATTACAGGGGGGAGCACAGGGGGATCACAGGGTGATTACAGGGGCATCGCAGGGGCATCGCAGGGGGATCGCAGGGGGATCACAGGGGGATCACAGGGGGATCACAGGGGGATCAAAGGGTGATCAGAGGGATCAAAGGGGGATCACAGGGGGATCACAGGTGGATCAAATGGTGATCACAGGGGGATCACAGGGGGATCAAAGGGTGATTACAGGGGGATCAAAGGGTGATCAGAGGGAGGAGCACAGGGGGATCACAGGGTAATCGCAGGGGGATCGCAGGGTAATCGCAGGGGGATCACAGGGGGATCGCAAGGGGAACAAATGGTGATCACAGGGGGATCACAGGGGGATCAAAGGGTGATTACAGGGGGGAGCACAGGGGGATCGCAGGGGGATCAAATGGTGATCACAGGGGGATCACAGGGGGATCAAAGGGTGATTACAGGGGGGAGCACAGGGGGGTCGCAGGTGGATCAAATGGTAATCGCAGGGGGATCGCAGGGTAATCGCAGGGGGATCGCAGGGGGATCAAATGGTGATCACAGGGGGATCACAGGGGGATCAAAGGGTGATTACAGGGGGATCAAATGGTGATCACAGGGGGATCACAGGGGGATCAAAGGGTGATCACAGGGGGATCAAAGGGTGATCAGAGGGAGGAGCACAGGGGGATCACAGGGTAATCGCAGGGGGATCGCAGGGTAATCGCAGGGGGATCGCAGGGGGATCAAATGGTGATCACAGGGGGATCACAGGGGGATCACAGGGGGATCAAAGGGTGATCAGAGGGATCACAGGGGGATCACAGGGGGATCACAGGTGGATCAAATGGTGATCACAGGGGGATCACAGGGGGATCAAAGGGTGATTACAGGGGGATCAAAGGGTGATCAGAGGGAGGAGCACAGGGGGATCACAGGGTAATCGCAGGGGGATCGCAGGGTAATCGCAGGGGGATCACAGGGGGATCGCAAGGGGAACAAATGGTGATCACAGGGGGATCACAGGGGGATCAAAGGGTGATTACAGGGGGGAGCACAGGGGGATCGCAGGGGGATCAAATGGTGATCACAGGGGGATCACAGGGGGATCAAAGGGTGATTACAGGGGGGAGCACAGGGGGGTCGCAGGTGGATCAAATGGTGATCACAGGGGGATCACAGGGGGATCAAAGGGTGATTACAGGGGGATCAAATGGTGATCACAGGGGGATCAAAGGGTGATCACAGGGGGATCAAAGGGTGATCAGAGGGAGGAGCACAGGGGGATCACAGGGTAATCGCAGGGGGGTCGCAGGGGGATCGCAGGGGGATCAAATGGTGATCACAGGGGGATCACAGGGGGATCAAAGGGTGATTACAGGGGGGAGCACAGGGGGATCGCAGGGGGATCAAATGGTGATCACAGGGGGATCACAGGGGGATCAAAGGGTGATTACAGGGGGGAGCACAGGGGGATCAAATGGTGATCACAGGGGGATCACAGGGGGATCAAAGGGTGATTACAGGGGGATCGCAGGGGGATCAAATGGTGATCACAGGGGGATCACAGGGGGATCAAAGGGTGATTACAGGGGGAGCACAGGGGGATCGCAGGGGGATCAAATGGTGATCACAGGAGGATCAAAGGGTGATTACAGGGGGATCGCAGGGTAATTGCAGGGGGATCGCAGGGGGGAGCACAGGGGGATCACAGGGGGATCGCAGGGGGATCACAGGGGTCGCAGGGGGGAGCACAGGAGGATCACAGGGGGATCACTGGGGGATCACAGGGGGATCGCAGGGGGATCGCAGGGGGGAGCACAGGGGGATCACAGGGGGAGCACGGGGGGTCGCAGGGGGATTGCAGGGCGATCACAGGAGGATCACAGGGGGATCGCAGGGGGATCACAGGAGGATCACAGGGGGATCACAGGGGGTTCACAGGAGGATCACAGGGGGGATCACAGGGGGATCACAGGGGGATCACAGGGGGATCGCAGGGGGGTCGCAGGGGGATCACAGGGGGGAGCACGGGGGATCGCAGGGGGATCGCAGGGGGGTCGCAGGGGGATCACAGGGGGGATCACAGGAGGATCACAGGGGGTCGCAGGGGGATCACAGGGGGGTCGCAGGGGGATCACAGGGGGGTCGCAGGGGGATCACAGGGGGGATCACAGGAGGATCACAGGGGGTCGCAGGGGGATCACAGGGGGGTCGCAGGGGGATCACAGGAGGATCACAGGGCGATCACAGGAGGATCACAGGGGGGTCGCAGGGGGATCACAGGGCGATCACAGGGGGATCAGTTTAGCTTAAAAATCAATGTCATATGAAATGAACATTTAATGGGATTATCTTTTATTGTTCTAATCATCCGATGCTGAACAACAGTGGAGTCTCTCGCTCTTACTGAACGTATCACTCTTTTAAAAACACTTTTTAAACTGTATTTCTTTCGTAAAATCTTGGTCAATATTGCATTTTTTACCCCAAAATTGAAAGAAACGAAGACACACAGTGTCTCCCTGATGCTTCTTCCTTTCCACTCGTTCTGCTCTTATTTGTCATCACTTTAGAAAACACTTGAAATCTTACAGACTCTTATAATAATAATTCTTGTGTTTTCTCTGCCAACAGCTGCCGGGCTTCAAACTCACAACCTCTCACGAGGAAGTAAGTTTCTCTCACTTCTCAGGACATTTATTGATGTTATTATTCACTTTAAAACACGTGTTTAGCACATGACACACATGACAGAACAAAAAGTCCCCCCAAAACCAGAGTAAAACCAATCTTTTTATTAATATTGCATCAGCGGCAACGCAAGGGATACCTCAAACACATTTGTTTTCATCCTCTGGGTCACTTTGACCCAGCGAAAAATCAAGGGTAAATCTTTTTTTTGTTGTAACCTTTTATTTAATGTACATCATTTAGTTTTTATTTATACACTTTCTTTTAAATATATATACTAATATAACCACCTGATTTATCATTTTCTTTAAAAAAATATTACAACATATACTTTGTTTTTCTTAATAGTGCATGAATTTCATTTCTATTATTTATGCTCATTTATATTCAAACATTAAAACTATTTTTTCTTATATAGTTACACCTATTGCATATTTTTTTTCATGTCATATTTGGTATGTTCTTTTAATTTATACATTGTTTTTTCTAATATTCTTTTTCTATTTTCAGGACATTTATTGATGTTATTATTCACTTTAAAACACGTGATAACTTATTATATCCATTATGATAATCAACTCTTTTAATGAACCAATGAGATTCCTCGTTACTCAAGTACGCGCTTCTGTTCCGCCGCGTTTGACCCTCACGCGAACCCGTCACGGTCTACGTTCAGAGCGGGTTCTGGTTCTGGTTCTGTTGACTATCCTCCGTAAATAAAACCCAACGACAGGGCTTGAGCGCGCGGTCGCGACGGCGCGCTCCGATTGGTCGAGGCGGAGTGTCGTGCGCGCGCAGCCGCCACTATAAACGCGAGAGTGAGGCGCGAACACGAGCACTAGAGTGAACAAGAGTGAACAAGAGTGAGAGGTTTGGTTTTTTTTTTACACTCCGCTCTACTGTGGTCAGACATGACGTCAGCGCGGGTTGTTGTGTTGTTTACGGCGCTCGTGTGTCAACACGCGCACACTCTGGATCCGCACGAGCTTCAAGAGAAACAAGTTTCCAAGAAACGTCTTTACCTGCAGAGCACAGGTGAGTCACGTGACGTCATTATTCAGTGATTATTTATATTGTTGTTGCTTTAATTATATATCGATATTTTATTATTTTATTTAACGTTGATTATATTTTTTTAATAAACTTTAATACATTTTCTTTCTTTAATATGTTTTTTTTTTTTATATATATATATTTATACACTTCAAAACACTTCAATATTTATTTATATTGCAAGTTATTTTCTTGTATTTACCATTTTGCTAAATTATATATTTTCCCCGAATCCTTTTATTTAATGTGTATTATTTTCTTTTTTAATTTAAATTACAATGTTAACGTTGTTTTTCTTATATCTGGTATATATATATATATATATATATATATATATATATATATATATATATAGTTACACCTTAAAATATTTTAAAATAGTCCCTTTACTTAATTTGTATTCCTCTTATTTTTTTTTATATATTGCAACAAGTTTTTCTTTTAAAGTTGCTTAAAAAAATCCTTTAAGCATCGTTTATTATGTTATTTTGTATATATATTTCAATGCAATTTACTTTCTTGTATAGTTCCACTAATTTACAATGATATTTTCATACATTTTCTTCTTTTTTTAATTTATTAAATATGTATTATTTTAACTAGTATTTATTTTCCTATTTATATTTATTTTTCTTATACATTAACACATTGTAAATATATTTTAATATATTTCATCCTTTTATTTCTTTACTACTTATATTGCAACGTAAACTTTTTTTTATTATTTTATATATATTTATACTTTTATTTACATGTTATTTTTGCTTTCAAAAAATAAACTTTAATTTATTCATTTTATTTATAATTTCCTTTTTATTCATATTTTAACATATCAGTTGTTTTTCTTGTATACATACACGTGTAAATTTTCGTTTGATTTATCATTCATTCATTTTCTGCTGCTTAATCTCTATGGGAGTCGCGGGGGGGGTCTATCCCAGTTCCACTGCGAGAGGCGGGGGACACCCTGAAAAGGATGCCAGTTTGTCACATGACACACATGACAAAACAAAAATTCCCCCCAAAACCAGAGTAAAACCAATCTTTTTATTAATATTGCAACTAGCGGCAACGCAAGGGATACCTCAAACACATTTGTTTTCATCCTCAGGGTCACTTTGACCCAGCGAAAAATCAAGGGTAAATCTTTTTTTTGTTGTAACCTTTTATTTAATGTACATCATTTAGTTTTTATTTATACACTTTCTTTTAAATATATATACTAATATAACCACCTGATTTATCATTTTCTTTAAAAAAATATTACAACATATACTTTGTTTTTCTTAATAGTGCATGAATTTCATTTCTATTATTTATGCTCATTTATATTCAAACATTAAAACTATTTTTTCTTATATAGTTACATATAGTTATTATATATATATTTTTCATGTCATATTTGGTATGTTCTTTTAATTTATACATTGTTTTTTCTAATATTCTTTTTCTATTTTAAGTAAAAAAAAAATTATATTATTATTATTTTATTATTCATGCATGGAAAGCAGTATATAATTTCAATGTAAAAATAAAAATATGCTCTTTTACTGTCAGTTATAATGATTTTGACTCATATTTTAGAAACAAATGATCCTTTTTTCTTTCTTTCAAATTCCTGTGTTGTGTTTACAATAAAACGTTACCGTTTCTTTCTTTTAACAATCTTGAGCAAATATCCAGGACATGCACATGTCGTGGACAGATTTGTGTCCATGCTTTGCTTTTGTGTTGAAAAACACAATAGTAATAATACTATAATCATAAAAGCGTGTTGCAGCCGAGAGCTGCAGGGACGTCTCTTCTTACCGTTGGAGGCTGTAATTCAACGCTCCAGTCGCTCCAGTCGCTCCACAACACATTCCCTCCACATTCCCTGTAGTACTAGAGTTGGCAGTACTAGTCATGAGTACTCAAGGGGGAAGTTGACGCGCGGCTCATAGAAGTGGTGGAAGTAACGGTAGACGAGTGAACTTTAATCAAGCAGCTCATTAGAACTCAAACAATGATACTGAGACGTGTTCGTCGGCAGCAGAATGTTATTATAAATATCTGAAACACAACCGTAGTAGTACAAGCAGCTGCGACAGAAATACTGAGTATTCGTAGACATTAATGGAACACTGCCCTGTCATTCAGTACTTGTTTCCTGGAAATTTGTAGTAGCATATTAGCAGCTACGTAGTATTAGTATATTAGCAATAGCAGCTTTTTAGTACCATAATAGCAGCTAAGTAGTATTAGCACACAAGCATTAGCAACTTTTTATAAGCATAATAGAAGCTAAGTCGTATTAGCACATTAGCAATAGCAGCTTTCTAGTAGCATATTAATAGTTGCAGCTTTGTAGTACCATAATAGCAGCCAAGTAGTATTAGCACAAAAGCATTAGAAACATTGTAGTAGCATAATAGCAGCTAAATCGTATAAGCACATTAGCAAAGACCCTGGTCTCGAAAAGCGCTATATAAATAAATATTACTTACTTACTTACTTTATAGTAGCATATTAGTAGTAGCATCTTTGTTGTATAATATTAGCAGCTAAGTAGTATTAGCACACAAGCATTAGCAACATTGTAGTAGCATAATAGCAGCTAAAACATATTAGCACATTAGCAAAATCAGCTTTCTAGGAGCATATTAGAAGTAGCATCTTTGTTGTACAATATTAACAGCTAAGTAATATTAGTACACAAGCATTAGCAACATTGTAGTAGCATAATAGCAGTTTTATCATATTAGTAATAGCAGCTTTTTAGTAGCATATTAGCAGTAGCATCGTTGTCTTACAATATTAGCAGCTAGGTGGTATTAGCACATTAGTAATAGTAGCTTTGTAGTAGCATATTAGCAGTAGCATATTTGTTGTACAATATTAGCAGCTAAGTAGTATTAGCACACAAGCATGAGCAACATTGTAGTAGCATAATAGCAGCTTAATCGTATAAGCACATTAGCGGTATCATCTTTGTCTTACAATATTAGCAGCTAAGTCATATTAGCACACTAACATTACCAGCTTTGTAGTAGCAGATTAGAAGTAGCATCTTTGTCGTACAATACAAGCAGCTAAGTAGTATTAGCACACAAGAAAAACTGTACTAGCATAATAGCAGACAAAGTAGTGTTAGCACACTAGCAATAGCAGCAGCATATTAGCAGGTAAATAGTATTAGCATCTTTGTCTTAGGATATTAGCAGCTAGGTAGCATTAGCAATCTAGCAGTAGCATATTAGCAGCTTATCATCTTAGCATATTAAGTATTATCAACACACCAGCAGTAGCGTTAATGGCATTTAAATATTGTCTTTGTTGAGAAATATTAGTCTTTAAGTAGAAGCGCATCAGTGCGACAGACAGAGAGACTTTATTGATTAAGTTTGTGATGATCAGTTCGAGCAGGAGTCACCGTTCTCTTGCTGTGTCTCAAATCACATACTTGCGTACTCAAAGTTAGTATTTTTAGTGCGTAAGTGCGTCTCAATTCTAAGTATGCAAATTTAGTGCGCCATGCACACTAAATTGTCACTAAAACGCCCACAAAACTGAGTATGGATCGATGGACACTTTCTACACTAAACGGCTCCATCTTAGTGACGTTGTAAACGGAAGTAACGTCATATATATATTCATATACTTACAGGTGCATTTTCAGCAGCAGTAGAAGGATGACACGTCTTCGCTGCTGATACCAGCTTAAATATCTCGCCAATACTTCGATTCTCATATTTTTCCTTTATTTCTTTATCAAAACTTGCTAAACATGCTGCCAGCAGGTGGCGATAGTGTTCAAACAGTTGGTTGCAACCATCGTTAAATAGTAGTAGAAGGAGAAGCTGTCGCGTCAAGCATTTCCTGTTAGTGTGTAGCAGCAGAGTTTGATTTGAGACATACTATCTGTGGAGGATTAGTTACTAGTTAGTACGTACACTATCCTGATGCATACTAACTTCTAGTATACTAAGAGAAGTATGTTTGAGACGTACTATCTGTGGAGGATTAGTTACTAGTTAGTACGTACACTATCCTGATGCATACTAACTTCTAGTATACTAAGAGAAGTATGTGATTTGAGACATACTATCTGTGGAGGATTAGTTACTAGTTAGTACGTACACTATCCTGATGCATACTAACTTCTAGTATACTAAGAGAAGTATGTTTGAGACATACTATCTGTGGAGGATTAGTTACTAGTTAGTACGTACACTATCCTGATGCATACTAACTTCTAGTATACTAAGAGAAGTATGTGATTTGAGACATACTATCTGTGGAGGATTAGTTACTAGTTAGTACGTACACTATACTGATGCATACTAACTTCTAGTTTACTAAGAGAAGTATGTTTGAGACATACTATCTGTGGAGGATTAGTTACTAGTTAGTACGTACACTATCCTGATGCATACTAACTTCTAGTATACTAAGAGAAGTATGTTTGAGACATACTATCTGTGGAGGATTAGTTACTAGTTAGTATGTACACTATCCTGATGCATACTAACTTCTAGTATACTAAGAGAAGTATGTTTGAGACATACTATCTGTGGAGGATTAGTTACTAGTTAGTACGTACACTATCCTGATGCATACTAACTTCTAGTATACTAAGAGAAGTATGTGATTTGAGACATACTATCTGTGGAGGATTAGTTACTAGTTAGTACGTACACTATCCTGATGCATACTAACTTCTAGTATACTAAGAGAAGTATGTTTGAGACATACTATCTGTGGAGAATTAGTTACTAGTTAGTACGTACACTATCCTGATGCACACTAACTTCTACTATACTAAGAGAAGTATGTTTGAGGCATACTATCTGTGGAGGATTAGTTACTAGTTAGTACGTACACTATCCTGATGCATACTAACTTCTAGTATACTAAGAGAAGTATGTTTGAGACATACTATCTGTGGAGGATTAGTTACTAGTTAGTACGTACACTATCCTGATGCATACTAACTTCTAGTATACTAAGAGAAGTATGTTTGAGACATACTATCTGTGGAGAATTAGTTACTAGTTAGTACGTACACTATCCTGATGCATACTAACTTCTAGTATACTAAGAGAAGTATGTGATTTGAGACATACTATCTGTGGAGGATTAGTTACTAGTTAGTACGTACACTATCCTGATGCATACTAACTTCTAGTATACTAAGAGAAGTATGTTTGAGACATACTATCTGTGGAGGATTAGTTACTAGTTAGTACGTACACTATCCTGATGCATACTAACTTCTAGTATACTAAGAGAAGTATGTGATTTGAGACATACTATCTGTGGAGGATTAGTTACTAGTTAGTACGTACACTATCCTGATGCATACTAACTTCTAGTTTACTAAGAGAAGTATGTTTGAGACATACTATCTGTGGAGGATTAGTTACTAGTTAGTACGTACACTATCCTGATGCATACTAACTTCTAGTATACTAAGAGAAGTATGTTTGAGACATACTATCTGTGGAGGATTAGTTACTAGTTAGTATGTACACTATCCTGATGCATACTAACTTCTAGTATACTAAGAGAAGTATGTTTGAGACATACTATCTGTGGAGGATTAGTTACTAGTTAGTACGTACACTATCCTGATGCATACTAACTTCTAGTATACTAAGAGAAGTATGTGATTTGAGACATACTATCTGTGGAGGATTAGTTACTAGTTAGTACGTACACTATCCTGATGCATACTAACTTCTAGTATACTAAGAGAAGTATGTTTGAGACATACTATCTGTGGAGAATTAGTTACTAGTTAGTACGTACACTATCCTGATGCACACTAACTTCTACTATACTAAGAGAAGTATGTTTGAGGCATACTATCTGTGGAGGATTAGTTACTAGTTAGTACGTACACTATCCTGATGCATACTAACTTCTAGTATACTAAGAGAAGTATGTTTGAGACATACTATCTGTGGAGGATTAGTTACTAGTTATTACGTACACTATCCTGATGCATACTAACTTCTAGTATACTAAGAGAAGTATGTTTGAGACATACTATCTGTGGAGAATTAGTTACTAGTTAGTACGTACACTATCCTGATGCATACTAACTTCTAGTATACTAAGAGAAGTATGTGATTTGAGACATACTATCTGTGGAGGATTAGTTACTAGTTAGTACGTACACTATCCTGATGCATACTAACTTCTAGTATACTAAGAGAAGTATGTTTGAGACATACTATCTGTGGAGGATTAGTTACTAGTTAGTACGTACACTATCCTGATGCATACTAACTTCTAGTATACTAAGAGAAGTATGTTTGAGACATACTATCTGTGGAGGATTAGTTACTAGTTAGTACGTACACTATCCTGATGCATACTAACTTCTAGTATACCAAGAGAGTATGTGATTGAGACATACTATCTGTGGAGAATTAGTTACTACTTAGTATGTACACTATCCTGATGCATACTAACTTCTTGTATACTAAGAGAAGTATGTTCGAGACATACTATCTGTGGAGGATTAGTTACTAGTTAGTACGTACACTATCCTGATGATACTAACTTCTAGTATACTAAGAGAGTATGTGATTGAGACATACTATCTGTGGAGAATTAGTTACTAGTTAGTACGTACACTATCCTGATGCATACTTACTTCTAGTATACTAAGAGAAGTATGTTTGAGACATACTATCTGTGGAGGATTAGTTACTAGTTAGTACGTACACTATCCTGATGCATACTAACTTCTAGTATACTAAGAGAGTATGTGATTGAGACATACTATCTGTGGATAATTAGTTACTAGTTAGTATGTACACTATCCTGATGCATACTAACTTCTAGTATACTAAGAGAAGTATGTTTGAGACATACTATCTGTGGAGAATTAGTTACTAGTTAGTACGTAAACTATCCTGATGATACTAACTTCTAGTATACTAAGAGAGTATGTGATTGAGACATACTATCTGTGGAGAATTAGTTACTAGTTAGTACGTACACTATCCTGATGCATACCTACTTCTAGTATACTAAGATAAGTATGTTTGAGACATACTATCTGTGGAGAATTAGTTACTAGTTAGTACGTACACTATCCTGATGCATACTTACTTCTAGTATACTAAGAGAAGTATGTTTGAGACATACTATCTGTGGAGAATTAGTTACTAGTTAGTACGTACACTATCCTGATGCATACTAACTTCTAGTATACTAAGAGAAGTATGTTTGAGACATACTATCTGTGGAGGATTAGTTACTAGTTAGTACGTACACTATCCTGATGATACTAACTTCTAGTATACTAAGAGAAGTATGTTTGAGACATACTATCTGTGGAGGATTAGTTACTAGTTAGTACGTACACTATCCTGATGCATACTAACTTCTAGTATACTAAGAGAAGTATGTTTGAGACATACTATCTGTGGAGGATTAGTTACTATATAGTACGTACACTATCCTGATGCATACTAACTTCTAGTATACTAAGAGATGTATGTGATTTGAGACATACTATCTGTGGAGAATTAGTTTATAGTTAGTACGTACACTAAACTGATGCATACTAACTTCTAGTATACTAAGAGAAGTATGTGATTTGAGACATACTATCTGTGGAGGATTAGTTACTAGTTAGTACGTACACTATCCTGATGCATACTAACTTCTAGTATACTAAGAGAAGTATGTTTGAGACATACTATCTGTGGAGGATTAGTTACTAGTTAGTACGTACGCTATCCTGATGCATACTAACTTCTAGTATACTAAGGGAAGTATGTTTGAGACACACTATCTGTGGAGGATTAGTTACTAGTTAGTACGTACACTATCCTGATGCATACTAACTTCTAGCATACTAAGAGAAGTATGTTTGAGACATACTATCTGTGGAGGATTAGTTACTAGTTAGTACGTACACTATCCTGATGATACTAACTTCTAGTATACTAATAGAAGTATGTTTGAGACATACTATCTGTGGAGGATTAGTTACTAGTTAGTACGTACACTATCCTGATGCATACTAACTTCTAGTATACTAAGAGAAGTATGTTTGAGACATACTATCTGTGGAGGATTAGTTACTAGTTAGTACGTACACTATCCTGATGATACTAACTTCTAGTGTACTAAGAGAAGTATGTTTGAGACATACTATCTGTGGAGGATTAGTTACTAGTTAGTACGTACACTATCCTGATGATACTAACTTCTAGTATACTAAGAGAAGTATGTTTGAGACATACTATCTGTGGAGGATTAGTTACTAGTTAGTACGTACACTATCCTGATGCATACTAACTTCTAGTATACTAAGAGAAGTATGTGATTTGAGACATACTATCTGTGGAGGATTAGTTACTAGTTAGTACGTACACTATCCTGATGCATACTAACTTCTAGTATACTAAGAAGTATGTTTGAGACATACTATCTGTGGAGGATTAGTTACTAGTTAGTACGTACACTATCCTGATGCATACTAACTTCTAGCATACTAAGAGAAGTATGTTTGAGACATACTATCTGTGGAGGATTAGTTACTAGTTAGTACGTACACTATCCTGATGATACTAACTTCTAGTGTACTAAGAGAAGTATGTTTGAGACATACTATCTGTGGAGGATTAGTTACTAGTTAGTACGTACACTATCCTGATGATACTAACTTCTAGTATACTAAGAGAAGTATGTTTGAGACATTCTATCTGTGGAGGATTAGTTACTAGTTAGTACGTACACTATCCTGATGCATACTAACTTCTAGTATACTAAGAGAAGTATGTGATTTGAGACATACTATCTGTGGAGGATTAGTTACTAGTTAGTACGTACACTATCCTGATGCATACTAACTTCTAGTATACTAAGAGAAGTATGTTTGAGACATACTATCTGTGGAGGATTAGTTACTAGTTAGTACGTACACTATCCTGATGCATACTAACTTCTAGTATACTAAGAGAAGTATGTGATTTGAGACATACTATCTGTGGAGGATTAGTTACTAGTTAGTACGTACACTATCCTGATGCATACTAACTTCTAGTATACTAAGAGAAGTATGTTTGAGACATACTATCTGTGGAGGATTAGTTACTAGTTAGTACGTACACTATCCTGATGCATACTAACTTCTAGCATACTAAGAGAAGTATGTTTGAGACATACTATCTGTGGAGGATTAGTTACTAGTTAGTACGTACACTATCCTGATGCATACTAACTTCTAGCATACTAAGAGAAGTATGTTTGAGACATACTATCTGTGGAGGATTAGTTACTAGTTAGTACGTACACTATCCTGATGCATACTAACTTCTAGCATACTAAGAGAAGTATGTTTGAGACATACTATCTGTGGAGGATTAGTTACTAGTTAGTACGTACACTATCCTGATGATACTAACTTCTAGTATACTAAGAGAAGTATGTTTGAGACATACTATCTGTGGAGGATTAGTTACTAGTTAGTACGTACACTATCCTGATGCATACTAACTTCTAGTATACTAAGAGAAGTATGTTTGAGACATACAATCTGTGGAGGATTAGTTACTAGTTAGTACGTACACTATCCTGATGCATACTAACTTCTAGTATACTAAGAGAAGTATGTGATTTGAGACATACTATCTGTGGAGGATTAGTTACTAGTTAGTACGTACACTATCCTGATGCATACTAACTTCTAGTATACTAAGAGAAGTATGTTTGAGACATACTATCTGTGGAGGATTAGTTACTAGTTAGTACGTACACTATCCTGATGCATACTAACTTCTAGTATACTAAGAGAAGTATGTGATTTGAGACATACTATCTGTGGAGGATTAGTTACTAGTTAGTACGTACACTATCCTGATGCATACTAACTTCTAGTATACTAAGAGAAGTATGTTTGAGACATACTATCTGTGGAGGATTAGTTACTAGTTAGTACGTACACTATCCTGATGCATACTAACTTCTAGCATACTAAGAGAAGTATGTTTGAGACATACTATCTGTGGAGGATTAGTTACTAGTTAGTACGTACACTATCCTGATGATACTAACTTCTAGTGTACTAAGAGAAGTATGTTTGAGACATACTATCTGTGGAGGATTAGTTACTAGTTAGTACGTACACTATCCTGATGATACTAACTTCTAGTATACTAAGAGAAGTATGTTTGAGACATTCTATCTGTGGAGGATTAGTTACTAGTTAGTACGTACACTATCCTGATGCATACTAACTTCTAGTATACTAAGAGAAGTATGTGATTTGAGACATACTATCTGTGGAGGATTAGTTACTAGTTAGTACGTACACTATCCTGATGCATACTAACTTCTAGTATACTAAGAGAAGTATGTTTGAGACATACTATCTGTGGAGGATTAGTTACTAGTTAGTACGTACACTATCCTGATGCATACTAACTTCTAGTATACTAAGAGAAGTATGTGATTTGAGACATACTATCTGTGGAGGATTAGTTACTAGTTAGTACGTACACTATCCTGATGCATACTAACTTCTAGTATACTAAGAGAAGTATGTTTGAGACATACTATCTGTGGAGGATTAGTTACTAGTTAGTACGTACACTATCCTGATGCATACTAACTTCTAGCATACTAAGAGAAGTATGTTTGAGACATACTATCTGTGGAGGATTAGTTACTAGTTAGTACGTACACTATCCTGATGCATACTAACTTCTAGCATACTAAGAGAAGTATGTTTGAGACATACTATCTGTGGAGGATTAGTTACTAGTTAGTACGTACACTATCCTGATGCATACTAACTTCTAGCATACTAAGAGAAGTATGTTTGAGACATACTATCTGTGGAGGATTAGTTACTAGTTAGTACGTACACTATCCTGATGCATACTAACTTCTAGCATACTAAGAGAAGTATGTTTGAGACATACTATCTGTGGAGGATTAGTTACTAGTTAGTACATACACTATCCTGATGCATACTAACTTCTAGCATACTAAGAGAAGTATGTTTGAGACATACTATCTGTGGAGGATTAGTTACTAGTTAGTACGTACACTATCCTGATGCATACTAACTTCTAGCATACTAAGAGAAGTATGTTTGAGACATACTATCTGTGGAGGATTAGTTACTAGTTAGTACGTACACTATCCTGATGCATACTAACTTCTAGTATACTAAGAGAAGTATGTTTGAGACATACTATCTGTGGAGGATTAGTTACTAGTTAGTACGTACACTATCCTGATGCATACTAACTTCTAGCATACTAAGAGAAGTATGTTTGAGACATACTATCTGTGGAGGATTAGTTACTAGTTAGTACGTACACTATCCTGATGATACTAACTTCTAGTGTACTAAGAGAAGATATGTGATTCGAGACACATCCTCTGTAAACGTTCTCAAATCTCTTGCTCCTTCAAGGGGAGATCCAGAGTTGTCTGGTGAGTTCAGGGGACGTCGGCTGTGGGACGTTTCAGTGCTTCAACAACAACTCGTGCGAGATCCACGGCCTGCACCACATCTGCCTGACTCTGCTCCACAACGCGGGACGCTACGACTCCCAGGTGACCAGTAACCCTCCCTCCTGCTCACCTCCTGCTCACCTCCTGCTCACCTCCTGCTCACCTCCTGCTCCTCGTCCTCCTCCTCAGGGCAAGTCATTCGTGAAGGAGGCGATGCGCTGCATGGCCCTGGGTCTGCGCCAGCGCTTCAGCTGCGTGAGCCGCCGGTGTTCGGCCGTCAAGGAGCTGGTCTTCACTCTGCAGCGAGAATGTTACTCCAAACACCAGCTCTGTCTGGCTCTCAGGGACCACATGGACACCATGGGGAGCCTGGTGCAGTTCCAGCTGCTGTTCCCTCCAGGGTGAGACTCGTATTGAGATCAGTGTCACCACGTTATAGAGATAACATGATTTCTGTTTTAAATCATTGATTTAAAAAAATAAATAATCTTTTTTATATTGAATTTAATTTTATTCAATAATTAAATTTAAAAAAGTGATGAATTAAATATTAAATAAATCAAATAAATATTGTTTTTCTTATTCTAATTCTTCTAACAGAAAAATAATCATTTTCTAAATTAAATTGTTTAATTGTTTGTATTTTAAATTCAATGTAAAAAAAAAAAAAACGTGATGGATTGATTTTTCCGGAAAGTTAAATAATAAAAAATATTGTCCGGTGACACTGTTACAACTACATGTTTACATTTTATTTAAAAGACGACAAAAACAAAAATTATTGGAATATTATTTTTTTTAAAAAGTACTTTTGAATTATTGGTATTACAATATGAAACTCAAAGGAAATAAATACAGAAAGAAATTCAACCTTTTAACGTAGAAATAATTGAATTCAAGTATAACAGTTTTAATATATTATTGTATTTAAGTATTGAATAAAACCAAATGAACCATTAATCTAATAATATAAAACAAATTAAATGCTTAAAAAAACACTTCAATATTAAAAAAAACAACATTAAACATTTGAAACATCCTATTCAACCATTAAATAAACTGATGAATTGAAATACTTCCGTAATTAAATACATTTGAGATTCTTTCAAATACATTAGCATTAGCTTAGCATTGCCGTGTGCGTCCACAGACCGTACGTGGAGCTGATGAACTTCCTGCTGAAATGTGGCGACGAGGTCAAATCCTGGGTCAGCCGCCGTTTCCAGGCGCAGTGCGAGCAACACTGGGGGGCGCTGTGCAGCAGCTTCGGCGCTACCTGCCCCGTCAACCAATCGGACGCCGAGCAGCTCACGACGGCGCCGACGACCACGACCACGACCCAGCTGTGGTCCGAGGCTCCTCGTCAGAGCGCCGGGCCCGAGCGGCGATAAGAGGGTCGTCGGCACCAACTCATCGTGCACTTATTAGGGCTTTTAAATCCATGTGTTCCTCGATCACCTACCTCACAGCAAACACATGTTTACAGGTAACGCAGCGCAGCTCATCGTCAATATTTGACTGGATTTTCATGTTTTTTTTGTACCATAAACACGGAGGAAACACGCGTCTACACTCTTTAGATGCGTCGTCGTCACACACACGGGACACGTTTTATACTTATTTAAATGTTTAACGACACATTTACTTTAATAAACTTTGACAAGGACGAGCTCATGTTTACCACATGTTTTATTATATTCACTGTGTCACGAGTAGATGTTTGTGTATCCAAGTGGCCTGTCACTCAAAATAAAAAAAATAAAAAAACACTTGTTGTATATTTTCAAACAATAACGATGTAAAATACACGCTTAATAATATTACAAAACTATCTTCCGAGTATAAATTATCATCGTATTAGAAAACCTTTGATTTTCATGATGGTTTTTTTTACGTGAATGATGTCACTATAGCAAAAAAAAAAAAGGTAAATTGGAAAAAATGGCGGAGATTTCACTGGAACATCAGGCTCGTGCTGTGTCTCAAATCGCATACTACTCTTAGTATACTAGAAGTTAGTATGCATCAATTTAGTGTACGTACTAACTAGTACGCAAATCCTCCACAGATAGTATGTCTCAAATCAAACTCTGCTGCTACACACTAACAGGAAATGACTCGACAGGTTCTTCTTCTTCTACTACTATTTAACGATGTTTCAACCAGCTGTTTGAACACTAGCGACACCTGCTGGCAGCACGTTTTGTAAGTTTGGAAAAAGAAATAAAGAAAAAATATGAGAATCGAAATATTTGCGAGATATTTAAGCTGCTATCAGCAGCGAAGACGTGTTTATCCTTCTGCTGCTGAAAATGCACCTGTAAGTATATGAATATATATATATATATATATGTATACAGTATATACTGTATATATATATATATATATATATAGTATATACTGTATATATATATATATATATATGACGTAACTTCCGTTTAAAACATCACTAAGATGGCGGCTGTTTAGTGTGGTTAGTGTCCATCAAACAATACTCAGTTTTGTGGGCGTGTTAGTACGCCAAATTAGTGTGCATGGCGCACTAAATTTCGCATACTAAGAATTGAGACGCACTAACGCACTAAAAATACTAACTTCGAGTACGCTAGCAATTTGAGACACAGCATCGATGTCAATCATTTCTCTCTTCTTGCTCTTAGCTTCGAGTCGACACTGCCGCCTGCAGGCCACCAATGCGTATTACATTTAAATGGCTTCAAACATGGAGTTCACGGCAGTGCTCGCTGATATTTTTATTTGTTTTTACATATAAAAGTATCCCAAATCTTTCTTTTTATTTACATGTAAGTAAGTTTTCTACTTGCTGTTCAGAAGAACCTTCAGTGGACTCAGTTGTAAAGAGTAGCTACCTTCAGATGCACTGACACGTCTACCCTCCGAGGCGGTTCCTCGGCTCAGATGAAGGGGAAGAGGCGCTTCTTCAGGATGTACAGCACCGTGGCGAGGAAGAGCGCCAGAGCCAGGAAGATGAGCAGCTTGTCGGTCAGCTCGCGCCGGTTGTACTTGAGGATCAGCTTCCTCCCCTGGTGGATGGTTCCCGTCATGTTCCTGAACTCGTCGTTGGTCTCCAGCACCGTCCTGGAGGAGGTGGCTGGTGGAGGTCAGAGGTCAGAGGCGGGGGGGTGGGAAGCGTGTTCCGTACGGAGCGTGTTTTACCGAGCGTTCCGATGCTGTCCTCGCTCTGCTTCACCTGCTCCGCCATCATCCTGCTGATGGACATCAGGCTCTCCGTGATGTTGCTGCTGGTTTCTACCAAACTCTCTTTCGTCGCCTTCCTGGAAAATAAACAATAAACACTTTTCAGTTTCGCAGGAAAACTAAAGTCACAACAAGAGGGTTCATGTTAGAGTAGGTATTAAATTGAGTTTTTTTAATTGAATAAAATGTAGTCCTTCGTCACAGTTACGTTATGGTTTATGTTTCATTACATTTTGTACAAATAAAATATATATCTTTTTTGAATTTGCTATTTACATTTAAATATTCACACTATTATGTTCATTTTTGTGTTGCATTTAAACTATCGGCCTCTAGATGGCAGCAGTCATTATGTCCTCCGCAGCTAAAGGAAGAATGATGACTGAGGACGAGAGGATACAGTGAGTCCAGCAGCTTTTAAAGCTGATGTTTGGACATATTTTGGTTTGAAAACAAACGAAAGCAGTTACGACTTCGTCAAGAGTCATGTGGTCTGTAAATACTACAACACCAGAGTCAAGTACTGGACAATACTACACATATATACTTGTTACTATACTATTACAACACCAGAGTCAAGTACTGGACAATACTACACATATATACTTCTTACTATACTATCACAACACCAGAGTCAAGTACTGGACAATACTACACATATATACTTGTTACTACACTATCACAACACCAGAGTCAAGTATTGGACAATACTACACATACAGTATATACTTGATACTACACTATCACAACACCAGAGTCAAGTACTGGACAATACTACACATATATACTTGTTACTATACTATCACAACACCAGAGTCAAGTACTGGACAATACTACACATATATACTTGTTACTTCACTATCACAACACCAGAGTCAAGTACTCCACAATACTACACATATATACTTGTTACTACACTATCACAACACCAGAGTCAAGTACTGGACAATACTACACATATATACTTGTTACTACACTATCACAACACCAGAGTCAAGTACTCCACAATACTACACATATATACTTGTTACTACACTATCACAACACCAGAGTCAAGTACTCCACAATACTACACATATATACTTGTTACTACACTATCACAACACCAGAGTCAAGTACTCCACAATACTACACATATATACTTGTTACTACACTATCACAACACCAGAGTCAAGTACTCCACAATACTACACATATATACTTGTTACTACACTATCACAACACCAGAGTCAAGTACTGGACAATACTACACATATATACTTGTTACTACACTATCACAACACCAGAGTCAAGTACTGGACAATACTACACATATATACTTGTTACTACACTATCACAACACCAGAGTCAAGTACTCCACAATACTACACATATATACTTGTTACTACACTATCACAACACCAGAGTCAAGTACTGGACAATACTACACATATATACTTGTTACTACACTATCACAACACCAGAGTCAAGTACTGGACAATACTACACATATATACTTGTTACTTCACTATCACAACACCAGAGTCAAGTACTCCACAATACTACACATATATACTTGTTACTACACTATCACAACACCAGAGTCAAGTACTCCACAATACTACACATATATACTTGTTACTACACTATCACAACACCAGAGTCAAGTACTCCACAATACTACACATATATACTTGTTACTACACTATCACAACACCAGAGTCAAGTACTCCACAATACTACACATATATACTTGTTACTACACTATCACAACACCAGAGTCAAGTACTCCACAATACTACACATATATACTTGTTACTACACTATCACAACACCAGAGTCAAGTACTGGACAATACTACACATATATACTTGTTACTACACTATCACAACACCAGAGTCAAGTACTGGACAATACTACACATATATACTTGTTACTACACTATCACAACACCAGAGTCAAGTACTGGACAATACTACACATATATACTTGTTACTACACTATCACAACACCAGAGTCAAGTACTGGACAATACTACACATATATACTTGTTACTACACTATCACAACACCAGAGTCAAGTACTGGACAATACTACACATATATACTTGTTACTACACTATCACAACACCAGAGTCAAGTACTGGACAATACTACACATATATACTTGTTACTACACTATCACAACACCAGAGTCAAGTACTGGACAATACTACACATATATACTTGTTACTACACTATCACAACACCAGAGTCAAGTACTGGACAATACTACACATATATACTTGTTACTACACTATCACAACACCAGAGTCAAGTACTCCACAATGCTACATATACATCCTCGTATACTACAGTATTACTATATATGGTATTGCTGCGCTCACCTCTGCCTGGTGCTCTGGTTCTCTGGTCCACTAAGCAGATCGTCCATCTCCATGTTGTCGATGGCTAGCTTACATGCTAAGTTAGCTTTGCGCCATGCTGTCTGGTTACTGTGAGAAAAAACACATCATCGTCAGGTCGCGTCGTGAAGGACATGAAGGTCGATGCAGAGACCAGAAGACAACCTGAGCATTTGCCGTCGTTGGCTCTCAGTCTCGGCTTGAATCATCAGTCGCTCGGACTCTTTGTCCTGCTCTCTAGCGATCTGCTCCAGGTCCTACCAAACAAATACAAACTCTAGTCGGGGGCTCAAGGAAACAACCATTAGAAAATGCATACGTATATTGAGCAGAAGTTACTTGAAACGTAAACAAACAAAACAATTTAGCTTCATTATACGTTTCCAACACATTTAGAATTTAAAACTAAAATGAATCGTTTCTCTGTTGAAAAGTGCATTTATTTGTTGTTGAATGACTGAGATCAATAATTTGTATATTGAAAGATGAGTGATTTTTTTTTAACATATTATCAAATAAGAACATTTTGCAAGAAGGTTGCAGGTTGCAGGTTGGGGGAAGAGGGGGGGGGGCACTCAGGTGAATACATGTAAACTGTAGTCATTTATAATTTGCAATTGTATTTTCTCCCCGTGTTGCCTGGGTTTACTCCGGGCACTCTGGTTTCCTCCCAGAGTCCAAAAACACAGAGAGGTTGATTGAGAACTTAGGTAGGTATGAGTGAGTGTGTGTGTGTGTCTTTGTGTGTCCTGAGATGGACTGGCGTCCTGTCCAGGGTGTCCCCTGCCTCTCGCCCCCGTGACCCTCATAAGGAAAAAAAAAAGTGTAATTCTTTCGTTTTTACTATTTTACACTGAAATTAAAAGGCTATAAATTAAAATGTATCGCAATTAGACAGTTTGTTTTTCAACAAATTAGAATTAAATTAGAATATCAATCTCTAGGTGTAAACAAACACGTTTATTTTGATGTTATAAATATATATATTTGAATTTAATTAATTAAAACAAAGACAACACATTCCACCCTTTCAATATGTAAATTAATGAAATCAATAATTACAGAAATACTCACAAAACAAGGATTTCAAGAAGGGTTTAAAGCATCATTTAAATGTTACACACTCACCTGAATCCTGACTCTTAACTTGTTCAACTTGTCTTTGACCCGAGAGTTGAGTTCGCCGAGAGACGACCTCGGTCCCTGACAGTCCCGGATGTCCTGTGACGTCACGACAAGCTCACAGTTGATCGAGTCGTTTAAAGATCGATGACATAAACACGTGAATTATCAGAAGAATATCCGGAACAACGTTAAAAACTCTGGCAAACGTCACTCAAAACACTTTAAAATGTTTTCAACGAGCCGTTTGATTCACAACGATGAAGTTAAAAAAAAAACCCAAACTAAACAGACGATACAACCTTAAATGAGCGAATAAAACACGTCGTTACCTGAATGAAGGCCTTGATCTCCAGATCATATTTGATGATTTCTTGAGCACAGATTCTGACATGAACGTCAGAGGAGGACGCCATGTTTGTTTTGGTACGGCATCCCGGCGGAGTCAAGTTAAGAAGAATTCCGCGAACTATTTCAAATAAACTTTACTTTAGTAAAACCCTAACTACCCGCAAAAAATAATGTCACACATAAAACAAAAAAAATAAAAACGTTCATAAAAACAATTAAATCGATTGTGAAGTATCCGTTTTACTTTAACAAAGTATTTTGGACTGAAACATTTTGAAATGAGAATTATTCTCATCTTGTTCTTTATCTTTATGTTCTTATTTTATTTTTGATTTATTTTTTATTTTTTATTAAAAAAAATGCTGTATGCATTGGCTATTGTAAAAAAAATGATATCCCGAAGGAGACCTCCTGAGGGATCAATAAAGTATTATCTTACCTTACCTTACCTTATTTAATACATCCCACTAATATAACGTGATTATATGACTACAGTTGTCAGGCTAAAAATATTTTAAACATTTTTTATTGTATTTTTTAAATTCCTGAACAATAATAATAATATGTTATTAAATAACTGTAACCTTGTATATGGTGTGACACCAACCCAAGCTGAAAATTAGAAGCAGAACTTTGGTTATTAAGTTAATAATTCAAATAAAGTTCTTATATATATAAAAAAAGAAAAAGATATACCTTTTTATGGAAGTAAATCAATGTCATCAGAATATTGAATGATTAAATTTTTTTTTTTTTTCAAATCTTGAACGGTTTAATTCATTTAAATTATTCAATATATGTTATATTTCATTTTCAGCGTTTTTAATTCAATATGAAAAAATACAACGCCTTTTAAATTCATCATAACAGTGCCCGAGACAAAAGCAAACGAGTGCCTAGTCACTTCATCATACTTGCATAAACGATGATCAGTTTAGATATTTTCACGACAAAGTATGAACTTTGTTTTAACGTGTGGAGTTTAAACATGTTCAACTACATCTCACGATCAATCAGTACATTCTGACGTCAAAAGATTCAGGCATTGATTTATTTCCATACTTCTGCACTGTAGTGGTTTTATTTGCCACCGATTTAACACACTTAGCACTTTTTACTGATGTTTACTGACAGCAGAAGTTGATTTTGAAGAGAATAAAAAACATTAGGTAGAACTTTATTGATCCCTCAGGAGGTCTCCTTCAGGAAATTGTCTTTTTCTTCCAATTAGACACAGCAATACAGCAGTTATTCATAAAAATAAGAAGAGAAATAAGATAAATACAGAAAAAGAACAAGATGACACAATCTAAGTGTAAAGATAACAACACAGATCAAAGAAAAATAACAAAGACGAAGGATACAAAGACTAACATATAACAGAACATCCAGATACTTTCACTCCTGCCCCCAAACTCAGAATTGTACAATCTAATAACACGAGGAATGAATGTGTCCTTGAGTCTATTAGTGTTGCATCATGGGAAGGAGCATTCGTGCTTCATCTGCTTCTCTGCTCACTGATGACAGTGTTCAGAGGATGATGTCATCATCATGATGGACAGTAGTTTGTTCAATGATCTCCTCTCAGCAACTGTCACCAGTGAGTCCAGCTTCAACCACAGAGCTTCTGATCAACCTGTCCAACCTGTTGACACTCCTCTTGGACACATTCCCACCCCAACACACCACAGCATAGAACACTGGCCACCACAGACTGGTAGAACATGCAGAGGAGCTTCTTGCAGATGTTAAATGATCGAAGCCTCCTCAGAAAATACAGTCTCCTCTGAACCTTCTTATATACATGGTCTGTGTTGCAGGACCAGTTTACTGTCCAGACACACACCGAGGTACTTATAGTTGTCAACTATCTCCACCTCGGCACCTCTGATGGACACTGGACGTCGCTTTGTCCTGGACCTCCCAAAGTCCAAGACCAGCTCCTTGGTCCTTGAGGAGTTCAGCTGCAAGTGGTTCCTCTCACTCCAGTCCACAAAGTCACGTATCAGACTCCTGTACTCGTCTTCCCGGTTTCCCTGATGCATCCAACAATGGCAGTGTCGTCAGCAACTTCTGGAGGAGACTCAGCTCTGAGTTGTAGCAGAAGTCTGAAGTGTAGATGGTGAAGAGGAGAGGGGCCAGTACTGTCCCCTGAGGTGCTCCTGTACTGTACACCACAGTGTCAGACGTGATGTCCTTCAGCCTGACATACTGTGGTCGATCAGTAAGATAATCCGTAATCCAGGAGACCAGACCAGGGTCCACATGCATCTTAGTCAGTTTGTCCTGCAGCAGAGTGGGCTGGATGGTGTTGAAGGCACTAGAAAAGTCCAAGAACAGGATCCTCACTGAACCGCTTCCTTTATCCAAGTGGGAGCAGGTCCGATGCAGGAGGTGAAGGATGGCATCTTCTACACCAACTGCTGGCCGGTAGGCAAACTGCAGGGATTCTTGCACGTGCTGGACTTGTGGCCTGAGATGTTCGAGGACCAGCAACAAAGGTAAAGATGTTACAAACACACATTAAAGAACCACTTTGTTCTCCTTATCAAGTGTCGACACTGGATTCTCTGGAACATCTTTGTCTCTCATGTTACCAAGAGTTTCTGCTCGTAAACATAACCTTTTCTGCCTTTTGACACTGGAAGCAACGAGTTCAACTTCTGGTTAAAGGTTTTCAAAATAATAGAACACGTAACAAAATAAAAGCATTCAAAATCCTTGCATTTACAAGTTAAGAAATGTCAGAAAGATGAGAGACATTTATAAACACTGTGTTCTCGTGTCAAATACATCATTATTGAAGCAGTCGGTGATGAGATCAGGAAGGAGATTAAAAGGAGATTATTGACCTTGTTTTCTGGAGAAAATATTTGAAAAGAGAAGAGACATCATTGAGAAACAGAACCAGACTGAGGAGCAGAAAGAAGGAAAACAGGAAGAAAGAAGTCAGAATAATATGTGACGTAAACTCATCGACTTCATCTCTACACAAAGAAAACTGGAGTCTTTTATTGGAGGTCAATGGTTGAACTTTATTGACACTGAAGAGGAAACAAGAGTCACAATGATTACAAACAAACAGTCAAAGAAAGATTCATCCAAACACTCGTGGATCATGTTGACGCCTCAGAGAGTCTCTGGCTGAACATCTGCTGACGCTGGAGACACTTCCAACATCTCCACTTCCTCCACAGGTGCTGGGAGCTGCTCTCTACTCCTGCTCCTCCAGACCACAACAACAACAACAACACACATCATGGAAATCACGACACTGAGTATCACAGACCTCACTAGATGGTGATCAACCTCTGGCTCTCCGAACATTACAAGGGTCTTAGATGTGAACACACAACGTTTGTCTTTCAGAACCACACACCAGAACTCTCCGCTGTGTTCCAGAGAGATGTTAGTGATCACCAGGCTTGTGTTGGAACGAAAGATTCCGTATTTTTGTCCTTCATATACACGTGATGTTCTTCCTTCAGTTCTGTTTGTCTTCATGAACCAGTGGATCACATCAGGCTGTTTCCAGTCACACTGTAGAGTCACGTTCTCTCCTCCAGTGAAGAACACATCAGCAGGCGGGTCAGACTCAGGACACACATACAGGTAGTAATCATCAGTCTGGCCACTGCGATCACAGGTGTATGTACCTGTGTGGTTCAAGGTCAGTGATGGAAACATCAGAGTGTAGTTGTCAATCTTTTCATATTTCATCACTGAATAAATGATCCACACGTGTGGTTTGTTTCCACTGAAGTCAGAGCAGTTCAGCTCCAGACTCTCTCCCACCCACCTGTGAATGTAATTATATTGTATCAAAACATCAAACTCCTTCAGTACTTCACAGCTCTGATGGTTCTTCTGCAGACAGTAATAATAGACCGAACCAGAACTTATGTCAAACGTTACCAGAAGAGATGATTTGTTCTTCACTTGCTGTAGTTTGTACATTGAAGATGTTTCATCATCGATTAAAGCTAAATCAACATTTCTTGTTCTATGGTCATATTGACGTAAAGCCAACTGGACACTCTGGTTTGGTCCCACACCGTCACAGTTCAGCTCCAGTGTCTGTCCAACATAAGGTCTCAAGAACTGACGTCTCATCTCTCGTTCGTCACAAACCAGGAGAGGGAAGTTCTTCTCGTGCTTCACGTTGTTCTGGGTCCAGCACTGTTCTTGGTACTGACCCGAGTCTGAAACCTTCAGAGAGTCTATTATATAAGAAGAAGCTTCTCTCTGAAGACTGGAGTCATGATGCTGTGAAGACTTCCACAGAAGTTTCTTCTCCTCACCGATCCATCTTGAGATCAAGCAGACGTCATCAGCTGCTTTGTTCAGGATGAAGTGATGAGAGTCTCCTTCCATCTTGAGGATCTCAGCGAGGATGTTGTTGGAGAAGAACGCCACCAGCAGCAGGATCAGTGCAGCCATGTCTTCGTCTGTGAGTGAGAGTCGACTCTGCTGCGACTTCATGACTCTGCAATCTCTTCACCATCAGCAGCTTCTCATCTACGATTCCTGGAACTAGACAATAACATCTTGAGGATGTTCTGCATCTACTTCCTCTTAGCTTTATCAGATGTGAAGCTTCAATGGAAACTGTTAAGAACTCACATGATTCAAACTATTTTAATGCAATAAAAACACAATTATTGCTTCATTCAATTTACTTTTTCACTTTTATCAGTTAATTTTCTCAAACCCCTGCACTTTTAAAAACATTAACATCACATTAACATAGTTTAAAGTCATATAATAGCATAAAAGTCCTGTTTTTTAACTTATTTTCAAAATGACAAGTCGTCTCCGAAAACAAACCAAAGTGAATGAAGACGAGTGAGAAAAAAAGATCAAATGTCAATTTGACAAAAGTGACTCACTATGAGCTGGTGTTTAGCTTAAGTGGAGTCTAGTGGAAACTACATGAACTTTTCTTTATATGTCAGTTTTCACGCCATTTGCGTCACTTTTGCTTCCTCGTCCACCGTCAACGCTCGATGTCGGCTCGAAGTTCCGATGGTGAACTCCACAGCTTCACTCACTTGATTCCATGTTTATGGTTAGAAAGACAGAGTGTGGAGTATCAGTGTCGTCAGAATGTACAGTGTTTTAATTGAACATTTCAAATGTTGAAACTTTGAATTTATTGAAATGTTTCTTTTTTATATCATTGAAATTATAGAATATAGATAAAATATACAATATACGTTAGTACATTAATAAAGAATAAAGAATAAACTGAACAATACAGAGAGTACAATCTAACCTGGTAAGAAATCTAACCTGAATTTAACCCCGAGTGGAAAGTACCAGGCCACGATGCAAGTGTGAAGTGCGAATTAAAAGTGTGAAATGCTGACAAGTGAAAGAACAGGAACCATCTGTGCTGTAAAGAGGAACCGAACGCGCCATTCTCCAACAGCAGAACTGGTCTGATGAAGGTCCACATTTGGGTCAAAGGTTTCCGGGGGAGACTGATACAACACCCTAATCTTCCCAGCAACCTGCCGTGTACCAACCCACAACGAGGTCCGGGTCCCCGTAGCCAATCCGAAGCATCCTCGCCCAAGCTCGACTGTATAAGAAATATCTGTTTATGTGTTTCTGTCGTCAGTTGGTAGGCTGTATCTGAGAGTTCCTCAGGTAACAGTCACTGACCCAGAATTCTGTGTCTTAATCTCCTTCTGTTATTAGAATAAACACAAGTTCTTTGGACGGTTTGCCTTCTGGTTCTCTTTGAGGTCGAAACAACGAGATACAGCGGGAAACTGTACTTCCAATATGGTCCTTTCAAGTTCCTGTGTCCCGATCCCCCATTTAGAGACATCCTAATTAGTTTTCTTGTAATCTAATCATTCAAATGTTCTCGGGTGGGGGTTTCTGTCTTTTAGCCCCCCTTTCCCGGGTGTGTCTTGCTTCGTTCTTTGATCTACGATCTAAGGTGTGATTTGCAGATAAACAGATGTTTTAAATTAAAGGTGTTTTATCTCTAATTCTGATCCACTGTGTGAAACAGTCTGTAGTGTAATCTTGATTGTGAATGTGTGGTCATGTACCCACTCTTAGATCAAGCGAGTAATTTCTACTTTATATTTTCATTATCTTTTAGCATTAATTTGAGTATGGCGTATACGTATAGTATATAATAATTTGAATCTAACAACTCCTCCTGTTGACGTGGCCTTTATAGGTCACGTCATAAACAAAAAGTCCAAATTTCTAAATAAATGATTGTTCCGTAGCAACATTTTATCAATTACCACTTTTATCTAATATTCATCATCTTCCCAACAACATATCATCATGTACCTGCACACGCTATATGTATAACTGAAAGTATAATCATCTGTCTGCAATATTAATATTTTTTTAATCGGTGACACAAGGCTCGGCCCTATTTAGAAGTCGTCTTTCATCATGTTCCTCAGTAGTCCAGTTCATCAGCATTATCATCATCATCATCATCTTCAGTCGGTCCGACTGTTCCTCCTCGTAGTCTAGCTGGTCCTCTTCGTCCATGTCCTGATTCCAGGCGTGCAGAGGAAAATTAGATCCTAGAAATCCGTCTTCTTCCATCTCCTCCGAGTCCATCTTCTTCAACCTACACAAAAATAACCTTCATTCAGGAGTAGCTCTGACCATGAATTTTTATTAATGTTATAAAATTAGGTATTTTCCCCATGTACTTATCCGTGTGTTTCTTCGGATAGGGGAATGTAGTTGATGATACTTCTCTTTTTGATGTGTCTACTCATCCAGGTCAGAAAATCCTGCTTTCCCTTGACTTGATTTGATATATCCTCCACTGATGTTGCCCTCCTGCCTGTTATCTGGCAGAATGAGCCGACCACAAGACATCTTATTTGTTTTGTTGTTCGTATTTATTTTGTATTTTTATTATTTCCATATTGGATCTATTAACATTTTTTTTCTACTTGATTTCTACTTGTAATATATATTTCCTACTTCTTTAGTTTATTTTAAATCTAGTTTGGTTTAGTTTATGTTTTAATCTAAATAAGTTAATTCTTATTGTTAGTGTAGTTTAAGTTTAGGTTCATTCTTAGTTTTTGTTTGCTTTTCTTTTCGTTTTTCATTTTTTATTTACCCGGGGCGTCCCCCATTAGGACATAAAACCAGGAAACCCCAAATTAGGAACATCACTGTCACCAATACTGTCCACTGTTCATTCATTGCTCATTCATTCCATTCATACATCAACCTCCCCTAGAGACACATAACATCTTTTTATGTTCCCTGTCCTTTGGGCTACTGTTGTCTGATCATCTCATTGATCACCTTGATCCAACTCCCCCTGTTTAACTACATCGTCTCCGCTGTCGTCCTCCTTGTGGAACCCTTTGAGAGTCTAAGGATGTTTTTACCAGGTTCTCTTCTTATGGTGGTGTGACTCTTCTGCACTGGTGTTGGTGTTACCACCTGCTGTGTCCCATTCCAGGTATCTCCACCTGAATGCAAATTGGATCCTCCATGACCTTTGTTAGGTCAGTCTCTGGGGTTCCTTTGCTTCCTTCAACTATATCCTGCAAAGTAGGACTACACATATTCGTTAAATACAAGCAAAACATACAACTTTTAATTCAGCATAATTGATACTGGGGTGTTATGCTGTCTGACCTCACCTGTCTGACCTCACCTGTGCTGCACCTTGGAAATCATTCCTTTACCATTCAAGCAAAAACTATATCTATTTTATATGAAATCTTTTTAGGTTTCTTTTTCAAATCAATGTCACCACTATTTATTTATGTTGCTAAGACTTCTCTGTCAGAACCATGTCTTCTAAATGAGATTGTCAAGCATTGTACAGTAAAAGGATGCAAGAGTAACTTATTCTCGTCTGGACTATTGTAACAGTTTGTTTTCATGTCTTAACAAGAAGGATCGTCTCGTCTGCAGTTGATTCAGAACTCTGCAGCGAGAATTCTGAGCCGCTCTAGTAGAAGAACTCACATTTCTCCGATCCTTAAAACTCTTCACTGGCTTCCAGTTTCTTTCAGGATCAACTTTAAAATTCTGGTTCTTACTTTCAGATCTATTCATGGTCAGGCTCCTCCTTACATCAGTGATCTGATCCAGCCTTACACCCCAGCTCGGGCTCTGAGGTCTGTGGATCAGAATCTACTTATGGTTCCACGCACACGGCTCAGGACCAGAGGAGAGAAATCCTTCCAGACTGTTGCTCGTAAGCTTTGGAACGATCTTCTCTCCCTTTGCGCTTGATGGAGTCTACTGACTCCTTTAAGAAACACCTTAAGACGTTTCTATTTGTTCAGGCTTTTCCTTGATTTTCTGGAACTCAGTGTTGTTCTCAGTATTATCTTGATCTTTAAAGTATATACTTTTTTGAGTATTGTTTTGTTTGTTTAAGCGCTTTGTGACCCTGGTCTGGAAAAGTGCTATATAAATAAATATTACTTACTTACAAAAACATATTAAACTTAGTAAAACATATATCTCATGGGCTTTGTAATGTAATGTTTTACCTCTTTTTCAAAGTCAACTAGAATCCTGTGTGCATCACCGTCTTGCCCTGAAAAACCTTTCCACCAATTGTTTTTATCATTACTTATCCACAGACCTTTCTTAACCGACCCATTTCAGCAACTGATTCACACCTCCACCTTTACTCAAAATTCTTCCCCTTACCTACAACTTACAACTGATGGACACAGGACTCACTTTCTCCATGAGCCTGACATCATCTCCTCTGTTGCACCACGGCTCATGTGGAATTGTTTACAACCTGTGGAATGTCAGCAGGGGGTCTGTGTCCTATGTTCCATACTGTCCTCACAACACAACTTGCTCCAGTCTCTGTGCAGCAAGTCGGATTTAAAATCTCCTGTCCTGTAATTACACAACTCAACACATTCAGTTAGTAATGCACATCCATCACGGTTGCTGAGATTTAATCAGAAGAATCCCTCTTTCTTCCACTCTTCACCACTAGAGGAAACTGTCCATAAAAGCATTTTCCCTCCAATCCATTTGAGCTCCGTTTTAGTGTCCCTTTCTCACCTTTTCTAGTTTTCACTATATGTTTAGAGGGTTTCAGTGGCGTGCCTCGGTCAAGTCTATAATTACAATGTTTGTCTTGTTCCTCATTCTCACTGCAATTTTTATTTTTGAATGTACTTTTCAATTTTTCTGATTTGCATTTACTTCCTCCACAGTTGCTCTATAGTCTCGTGCACTTGTCATGGCTGCACTCCATGTGCTGCTGTGTCTCTCAACATTTCTTGTCTGTGTGTTATTATTGCTTTTAATTATTTTAATCAACAACTTCCTTTTTAGCAGCTTTCACTGGTGCCATCACTTCAGTATTCATACCATACAGTAAGTAAGTAAGTAATATTTATTTATATATGTAACCGATTCTTTACACTAGTCCGGGGAGTAACGGTGGACTGGTGTTAATCAGTAGCCAACAACGCCACTTTAGGCCTTGCACCTAAAGATATAGACCCACGACCCTACGCGTAGAAACCTCCGACAAATGAATACAGGCACAAACACAAGTACCAGAAAATATAGTTTATTGTTTAGCCAGACAGGGCAGCGAATGCCTTACAACTGACATAGTCCCCAAATAATCATAATTGCAATCAACAAAACACAGTTAGTAATTATAACAGAAATAAAGGGAAAACCAAAAACACATTAGTATTCAACAAAAAACACACATTAACTGGACAGAAATGACAAGTATGAACACTACTTCAGTTGAACACATCGCTACTCCGAAAAACTGAAACAAAGTGCTAAACCCAAACAAAAGAACCACAGGAAATAAACACATTAACACAATATAACAGTCTCAAAGTTGAACCAAACCAAACCTAAATAACTGTATAGCGAACAGAATAACTAACCCAAACTAAACACAAAGAGGCAAGGCACGGCATAGTATCTGCACATCCCTAAAACAAAAGAAAGAACCCAATTGTGAAGAGAAAACAATAACTAATTTAGGTCACTGTGTTGGACTTCGAGTCAATGGAATAACATACCAAATAGCGGAGAACAGGACCACACGTCCCAGAACGCTGACCGTCACGACACAGGAGAGGGAAAGACTGAGTGACTCACTGACTTTATAGTTAAAGCCCGGCCTCATTAACTAATTGGCTTCACCTGCGTAGGGAGTGGAGACCAAGTGAATGTAAACAATCATTTTCATAACAAACCAAAAATAACCATCCGGTTACAATCAGCGCTTTTCGAGACCAGGGTCACAAAGCGCTTAAACAATCAAAACAAATCTCAAAAAAGTACATACTTTAAAGATCAAGATAATACTGAGAACAACACAGGAGGAGCCTGCCTTACCTTGACCAAAGAGCAAAAAAAATTAAAAAAATTAAAAAAATTAAAAAATTGTCCGACAAACTAATCCCACAACAGACAAAATGGTTTTCCTTCTTTTATTCGCGCTGCTTGCTTTCCCTTCTCTGACTCGGTCAGGTTTTCACAAGCGCAGGCACGCAATCCATGGCGCAGCAGCGCTTTGGCGGTCACTGCAGGGTCGGGTTCTACGTCATTGGTGCTCCGCCCTCTAACGGCTTCGCTATTGGTTTACCCTGAGGCACCGCCTCGTCTCTGAGAAAGCTTAATGAACTCGCCACCCAGCAGGGGGCAGTCCACTTCCTATAAAGGCGGGAAGCACCCGCCGCACTTCCTCCTTTTTCAACTCAGCGAGAAAGCTCCTGACAGTGGAATGTAATGATGGCGAATGAATTTTGAAGTGAACCATGTGTGCACGAAGACTCCCTGAAGAGGAGACACACATGTCTGCTTCGTTGCCTAGAGGCCCAAATCACACGTGATGATTATGTGGCCTTCCGAGCGCTTCCCACGGTTTTTGATGGGAAGCGTTCGAGGCTTGTCGACCCACGCCGCCTCAGATCATGATTATGATCAACACAGGACTGCCATGTTGTTTAAGAAAGCAACATGGCAGTCCTGTGAGCTGCACTCGACAAGCTCACGTTCCAACGTGTTGGGCCCTGATGAGTCGAGCTGAGTCGTCCATCGATCATGAACAGACGTCGACTAGGAGGACGACTGGCTCGCTGCATGGAGTTGACCATGGGGTATGCGAGAGCGATCAGGTAAGTATCTCTTGCAGGCCACATGGCCCTCCTGCAGCGCACTCGACGGGTTCACTTGTGAGGTGTTAGTGTGCATGTGGCTCCGCCTGTGAGTGTGACGTATTCACAGGCGTCATTAGAGACTTTCGCCGCTAATGCTAAGCTAACATGCTCCGCCGTTCATAGACGGCGAGAGTTTCCTCTCAGAACACAGTTCGGAGGAGGTTTTTAAACCCCTTCGTCTGGGTCATGCCGAGACTGTAATAACGGAGTCTGTCCACACGAATGAAGGGCAGACTCAACCATGTGCTTTGTTTCCAGATAAGCAAATGTCCACGAGACCGGCTTGATCAGCTGTGTTTACTTCATGACGTCACGTTTGGCGGAGAAACGTCATGGATGACGTCACGTTTGGCGGAGAAACGTCATGGATGACGTCACGTTTGGCGGAGAAACGCCATGGAACGGACGCACCATTGAGAGGAATGGCCCGGCAGGAGGCGGCGCAGCTCCGCCATCACCTGCATGGGCGTGATAACGAGGCGCGACGGGGATACGCGGAGACGGAGATCCCGTTCGTCGGCCTGATAAGCAAATGTCCACGAGACCGGCTTGATCAGCTGTGTTTACTTCCGTGTTGACATGCACTGACGGGGTTTGACCGCCGATGAGCGTTGTCAAGAAAATCCCGGTGCCATGGATGACGTCACGTTTGGCGGAGAAACGTCATGGATGACGTCACGTTTGGCGTGATGACGAGGCGCGACGGGGATACGCGGAGACGGAGATCCCGTTCGTTGGCATCATCATCTGGTGCTGGGGGGAAGCGTCACCAGAGACCAGCCACCCCAGCAGCACCAACAACATCGGCAACAGCGGCGGCGTGCGACGAGTGAGCGTCGCCAAGATCCGCAACGCGAGCCGGGGAGCCAGCAGCCGCAGCAGAGTCGACGGCCGAGGGCTCCTCCACCCTATTCATTCAAGGGAATGTGTCGGGAAAAAAACAAGAGAACGTATGACGTTTCTGTGGTTCGTTCTGAGAGATGTTAGTAGTGTGCATGTGGCTCCGCCTGTGAGTGTGACGTATTCACAGGCGTCATTAGAGACTTTCGCCGGTAATGCTAAGCTAACATGCTCCGGCGTTCATAGACGGCGAGAGTTTCCGCTCAGAACACAGTTCGAAGGAGGGTTTAAACCCCTTCGCCCGGGTCATGCCGAGACTGTAATAACGGAGTCTGTCCACACGAATGGAGGACGTCACGTTTGGCGGCGGAGAAACGCCATGGAACTGACGCAACCTGGTGTTTTTACGCGCGAGCTTCTCGCCGTCCTGAGACCAGGCGAGGGCGAAGAACTTCCGCCCTGTCTGGTCGATCAACTGGAGAGGTGCGTGGCGGTCGGATCTCACGAGTGACGATCAGGTCTGGACCGCCAGCGGAGCTTGAGAATGTACGGGACCGGGTGAGTGATGCGGTGCCGACGCGCGCGCGACCTAACTCACTTCAGCTCCGGGTTAATTCTCCAGCACATTCCTCCACATCGCGGGTTTTGTCAGCTCCGGTGACACTAAGAAGTGCTCAGGGAGTTGGGAAGACTTCCGGGGGGGGAAGGGAACACGCACGACGCGCATCTGAGGTGTCTCACGTGCACTTGCGCGCTTCTCCCACAGAGCCGTTTTTTATGTATGAGAGTGGGGGTTCTAGTGAATCCAACTCGAGTACATGCTCTGTGGATTCAAGAGATAGAGACGCGGCTTGTGTGATGCCCTTTCGTCTACGGCCCGCCCCTACGCGTATGGCGGAGCAGGAGAAATTATCCTGTTTGAGAAACGAGGTGTCTACTCTGCTGCGGAAGGAGGTCGTAGAACTGGTCCCTGCAGCTGAGATGATGACAGGGTTTTACTCCCGGTACTTCCTCGTGGCGAAGAAGACCGGGGGTTGGAGGCCCATTCTGGACCTCAGCTATTTGAACAAGTTCATAGCTACCCGCCCGTTTCGCATTTTGTCGGTCAAGAAACTGCTTTCAGGTGTAAGTCCAGGAGATTGGATGACATCTATCGACCTGACCGACGCGTACTTTCACATACCGATAGTCAAGAGACATCGAAAGTACTTGCGTTTCGCCCTCGAGGATCGTGTGTTTCAATACACTCGACTTCCGTCGGCTACTCTCTGGCACCCAGGACCTTCACCAAGTGTGTGGAAGTGGCAGTGGAGCCATTGAGAGTGAGTGGGGTAAGGATCTTGACCCAAGGACGACTGGTTGATCCTTGCCAGGTCAGAGGCAGAAAGTTACGCTCACACACAGAAGGTGTTGAGCCATATTGCCACCCTGGGGTTCACGGTGAACCTCAGCAAGAGCGCTCTGACTCCAGTTCAACAGTTAGTTTACCTGGGGGTACTGTTGAACTCGGAGGAGGGATACACGCGCCTCCCGGACGTGCGCCCAGCCCATTCTCCGACTGACAACACAGTTGCTGGAAGCTCGGTGTCACGTGACAACAGCAGGCACTGTTATGTCCCTCCTGGGGCTCATGGCAGCAGCCCACACGGTTGTTCGGCTGGGCTTGCTGCACATGAGGGAGCTTCAGAGATGGTTTGGTCGTCTGAAGCTAGACCTCAAGCGGGAAAGAGGTCGGAAAGTGCGCCTTCCCGCTCGGGTTTTGCAGGACATCCAGTTTTGGAACTCTCTAGCTAACCTCAGGCGGAGAGTTCCATTGGGTTGCGTCCTTCGTTACACTCAAGTGTTTACAGACGCTTCTCTGACAGGTTGGGGAGGCACCTCGGGTCAGGCCTACGCCAGTGGGGTCTGGAGCAGTCCGGTGCTCAGACACATAAACTGGCTAGAGCTGAAGGCGATTCACAATGTCCTGCTTCACCTCTCTCCCCAACTGTCACGGTCCAACGTCCTAGTACTATCCGACAGCTCCACCGCCGTGGCGTACGTAAATCGCCAAGGTGGAGTCAGATCCCCAGCCCTTCTGAGTGTGGCAAAGAAGATTTGGCTGTGGGCAGACTGTCACCTGCTTTCGCTCAGAGCTCAGCACGTACCGGGCGAGCTGAATGCAGTAGCGGACAGACTGTCGAGGGGGGCCGTCCAGGACGAATGGGGTCTGTCCGAGGCAGTGGCAAGCGAGATCTGGTCTCGATTCGGTCACCCGGTTGCAGACCTCTTCGCCAGCAAGGAGAACTTCAAATGCCCTCTTTGGTTCTCCCTCAGGGCTTCGGATTGCCCCCCACTAGGCGTGGACGCTTAGCCCATTCGAGGTGGCCGGTCTGTCTACTGTTCGCCTTCCCTCCTCCGCGGCTCCTTCTCCCCTTGATTCGGAGGGCGAGGCGGGGGGGGCTGAGGTTAATTCTAGTAGCACCAGACTCCCCGGGGGCGCTCTGGTTCCCAGAGCTGGTGCGCATGGCGGTCGGGGCCCCGTGGGCCATCCCTTGTGGCCCCGCTGCCCTCTGTCAGGCGGGGGGGACTCTGACAGCGCCCCCGGTGCTGGGCCGGCCTCTCAAGGTGTGGCTCCTGCACGGGACGAGCTGATCGAGACTTTGGACCCGGACGTTCTCCACACGCTGGAGAACGCCCGGGCCCCATCAACACGCAGGCTTTATGCCTCAAAGTGGGGGATTTCTCCCGCTGGTGTTCAGACAGGTCCTTGGACCCCAGCTCTTGTTTGGTCTCCGCTATCCTGTCTTTCCTGCAACATTTGCTGGATAACGGGCGGACTGTGGCGACACTGAGAGTGTTCGCATCAGCCATAGCGACGAGGCATGTTGGTTTTGAGGGTGCTTCGGTTCGCGCCCACCCCTTGGTGGCGCGTTTCCTGCGGGGTGCCTGCAGGCTTCGACCTCCTGCAAGGCCTTCCAGCCCTCAGTGGGATCTCCAGTTGGTACTGGACTCTCTCACAGGCCCGACCTTCGAGCCTCTTGACCAAGTCCCACTGGATATCTTGTCTTTCAAGGTATCGCTCCTTCTGGCACTAACAACCACGAAGAGAGCAAGTGAGCTTTGTGCCCTCTCCATTAACCCTGAGTGTCTTCCTTTGGCGTCGAGGAGTCTTCGGTGTCTTTGCGTCCTAACCCAGCGTTCCGCCCGAAGATTCTGAGTTCCTTGTTCCGGGCGACGACCTTCACGCTGCGGGCCTTTCACCCGCCGCCCCACTCGGACCCGGGTCAGGAACGTCTCCACCTGTTGTGTCCAGTGAGGGCGTTGACCTGTTACTTGCGGCGGGTGGCCGTGTTTAGGCGCTCTGATGCCCTTTTTGTCTGCCCTCTTTGTCTGCCACGGTAGATGCCGACGGGGAGAGGCGGTCTCCCCCCAGAGGTTCTCTCATTGGGTGAGATCGGCCATTATCCGGGCCTACCGAGCAGCGGGTGGATCCGCTCCTAGTGGTCTGAGGGCGCATTCCACCCGTGGCGTGGCAGCCTCAGTGGCTCTTTTGCGGGGTGTGGCAGCAGAGGATATCTGCTCAGCTGCTTCTTGGGCGTCCACGTCTACCTTGCTAAGGCCTATCTCTTCGACGTGACGGCGGGATCAGTAGCTCATACGGTTTTGAGCGCTGCTGTGCGCCCCCTCGAAGGCACGGCTCCAGTGGACTTGGATCCTGGGCCGGTGGGGCCCTAGCGATGCTGCTTCAGGAGCGGCGTCCAGCTGGGGGTACATTTATCCCGTCAGGCTTCGCCTTTTGGGTAAACCAATATCATAACCTCAGGTTCTATGAGTTGGTGCGAAGCCCTCTAACCTCGTCGCCCAGCGGCCGCCCTTCTCGCTGAGTTTTCAGTTGTAGAAAGTGCGGCGGGTGCTTCCCGCCTTTATAGGAAGTGGACTGCCCCCTGCTGGGTGGCTAGTTCATTAAGCTTTCTCAGAGACGAGGCGGTGCCTCGGGGTAAACCAATAGCGAAGCCGTTAGAGGGCTTCGCACCAACTCGTAGAACCTGAAGTTATGATAGATAACTCAGGGGTTCTCATTGCCCAGCCTGTTGTAATGCAAAGCGGGAGGCGATGGGCCATACAGTCTGTCTGTCTGTCTGTCTGTCTGTGTGTCTGTCTGCTCGAATCAACAACATCACCCGAGATTCCACGCTACGTGTTAGCATTAGCCCCGCTGCTTTGGGAAAACCGGCTGCGAGCCTTTGATGTGAGCAGCACACACACACACGCGCACGCACGCACGCACGCACGCACGCACGCACGCATGCACACACACACAGAGTCCCTGGCCTGTCAATCGCTCCCTGTCACATGACCGATTTCAGCAGGAAAAAGTGTCGCACAAGTTGCTGGCTGCTGGCTTGTAAAGAAAACTACATTTACCCACAATGCATGCCTACGGTATTATGTTTCCCACGATTGACTGCTGCAGCGTCTCCAAATCCATGCCAACAGGTGGACTTGAGAAATACAAATACATCCTCGCAAAATGTCCAAGAAGAGAAGAGTAGATGCGGAGGGAAGTATTTCAAGAAAGGTGTGAAGAATACATGTTTGTGCTTCAAGGAGAAAGGCCTGTGTGTCTTTTGTGTTAAGAGTACAATCTACGCCGGCATTTTGACACCAAACATTTACTTATTTTCAGAACATGACCAATGGATGGTGGAGAGGATCCACTTGGTGTGTTCAGGATCTACTCATCCACAATAATCGACAGCCAATATATAAGCTGGGGAACCTAAAAACGTGACCAATAACTGGTTGTGAGACTTTCTTTCTTGTTGGGACATATAAAGACTCAACAATCTGATTTTCCTGCAATTGATTTATTTTTTCTCTGCTTGAGATGACAAGTGTGACGACAATAAAGTTTTAACTTACTACCTTACCTTACCTTACCTTACACATGTGCATCAACAGGAAAAGTTGCTTTTCAGACATATTTCAGTTGCAACTTGTTAGTCTTGAGCTGTAAGTTTTTACTTATTTTTATGTGTAGAAATGTATTTAGTACCACATGCAAGGCTGAGTGCAGCCATTTTTATTTTATTGTAAAATGCTACATCACACATGTTAGCAGCTCACAATTGTTGGTTTTACAGTAGTTATGACCTCAAGTAATACATTCAAAGTCATTTAACATTAAGGAGTAGTTACATTTATTTTGAATTAGCTTACATTTAGTTACATTTATAAGTTACATCTGGCCCTTTGAGGGCAGCCATGATGATGATGTGGCCCATGGTGAAAACCAGTTTGACACCCCTGACGTAGAATAACACGATCCAGTAGCTCGGTGCTCTGTTGGTTTTGTCTGGTGACTCTAAAATACCAACATTTTTATATTGAACTGAAAAGACCTCAAATTTAAAAATAAATAATAATAATAATAAAAATAAGAAAATAAACAATATAAAGAAAATATTGATTTCAATGATATAAAAAAAGAAACATTTCAATAAATTCAAAGTTTCAACATTAAAAATGTTCAATTCAAACACTTTACATTCTGACGACACTGATACTTCACTCTCTCTCTTTCTAACCATAAACATGGAGTTTCTTTCCACTGGACTCCACTTAAGCTAAACACCAGCTCATAGTGAGTCATTTTTGTCAAATTGACATTTGACCTTTTTTTTTTCTCACTCGTCTTCATTCACTTTGGTTTGTTTTCGGAGACGACTTGTCATTATGAAAAGAAGTTAAAAAACAGGACTTTTATGCTATTATATGACTTTAAGCTATGTTAATGTGATGTTAATGTTTTTAAAAGTGTCAGGTTTTGAGAAAATTAACTGATAAAAGTGAAAAAGTAAATGGAATGAAGCAATAATTATGTTTTTATTGCATTAAAATAGTGTCAATAAAATGATTTCACAACCGTTTCCGTTGAAGCTTCACACCTGATAAAGCGAACAGGAAGTTGAGCAGAACATCCTCTTGATGTCATCGTCTAGTTCCAGGAATCGTAGACGAGAAGCTGCTGATGGTGAAGAGATTGACATCATGAAGTCGCAGCAGAGTCGACTCTCACTCACAGACGAAGACATGGCTGCACTGATCCTGCTGCTGGTGACGTTCTTCTCCAACAACATCCTCGCTGAGATCCTCAAGATGGAAGGAGACCGTCATCACTTCATCCTGAACAAACCAGCTGATGACGTCTGCTTGATCTCAAGATGGATCGGTGAGGAGAAGGAACTTCTGTGGAACTCTTCACAGCATCATGACTCCAGTCTTCAGGGAGAAGCTTCTTATGAAATATACCCTCTGAAGGTTTCAGACTCGGGTCAGTACCAAGAACAGTGCTGGACCCAGAACAACGTGACGCACGAGAAGAACTTCACTCTCCTGGTTTGTGACGAACGAGAGATGAGACGTCAGATCTTGAGACCTTATGTTGGACAGACACTGGAGCTGAACTGTGACGGTGTGGGACCAAACCAGAGTGTCCAGTGGGCTTTACGTCAATATGACCATAGAACAAGAAATGTTGATTTAGCTTTAATCGATGATGAAACATCTTCAATACACAAACTACAGCAAGTGAAGAACAAACCATCTCCTCTGGTAACGTTTGACATAAGTTCTTATTCAGTCTATTATTACTGTCTGCAGAAGAACCATCAGAGCTGTGAACTACTGAAGATGTTTGATGTTTATATACAATATAATTACATTCACAAGTGGGTGGGAGAGAGTCTGGAGCTGAACTGCTCTGACTTCAGTGGAAACAAACCACACAAGTGGATCATTAATTCAGTGATGAAATATGAAAAGATTGACAACTACACTCTGATGTTTCCATCACTGACCTTGAACCACACAGGTTATTACACCTGTGATCGCAGTGGTCAGTGTGATAATTACTACCTGTATGTGTGTCCTGAGTCTGACCCGCCTGCTGATGTGTTCTTCACTGGAGGAGAGAACTTGACTCTACAGTGTGACTGGAAACAGCCTGATGAGATCCACTGGTTCATGAAGACAACCAGAACTGAAGGAAGAACATCAGAAGTATATGAAGAACAAGAAGACGGAATCTTTCTCTCCGACACGAGCCTGGTGATCACTAGCATCTCTCTGGAACACAGCGGAGAGTTCTGGTGTGTGGTTGAGAAAGATGAACGTTGTGTGTTCACATCTAAGACCCTTGTAATGTTCGGAGAGCCAGAGGTTGATCACCATCTAGTGCGGTCTGTGATGCTCAATGTTGTGATCTTCATGATGTGTGTTGTTGTTGTTGTTGTTGTTGTTGTGGTCCAGAGGAGCAGGAGGAGAGAGCAGCTCCCAGCACCTGTGGAGGAAGTGGAGATGTTGGAAGTGTCTCCAGCGTCAGCAGATGTTCAGCCAGAGACTCTCTGAGGCGTCAACATGATCCACGAGTGTTTGGATGAATCTTTCTTTGACTGTTTGTTTGTAATCATTGTGACTCTTGTTTCCTCTTCAGTGTCAATAAAGTTCAACCATTGACCTCCAATAAAAGACTCCAGTTTTGTTTGTGTAGAGATGAAGTCGATGAGTTTACGTCACATATTATTCTGACTTCTTTCTTCCTGTTTTCCTTCTTTCTGCTCCTCAGTCTGGTTCTGTTTCTCACTGATGTCTCTTCTCTTTTCAAACATTTTCTCCAGAAAACAAGGTCAATAATCTCCTTTTAATCTCCTTCCTGATCTCATCACCGACTGCTTCAATAATGATGTATTTGACACGAGAACAAAGTGTTTCTAAATGTCTCTCATTTTTCTGACATTTCTACACTTGAAAATACAAGGATTTTGATGCTTTTATTTTGTTACGTGTTCTATTATTTTGAAAACATTCAACTGGAAGTTGATCTTGTTGCTTTCCGCGCGAGTGTCAAAAGACATATTAAAACTATAACTAAAACAATAATAAATAAAATAAGCTCAATAGTAAATAGATAAATAAATCAACAATAAACATTAATACACACAAAACAATTTAAATAAACTGTAGTCATTTATAATTTGCAATAGTATGTTCTCCCTGTGTTGCCTGGGTTTACTCCGGACACTCCGGTTTCCTCCCACAGTCCAGAAACATACAGAGGTTGATTCAGAACTAGGAAGATTGTCCGTAGGTATGAGTGTGTGTGTGTGAATGGTTGTCTGTGTTTTTGTGTCCTGAGACAGACTGGAGTCCTGTCCAGGGTGTCCCCTGCCTCTCGCCCTATGATACTGGGATGGACTCCAGTCTCCCCGCGACCAACATAAGGGATAAAGCGGCAGAAAATGAATGAATGAATGAAATATTTCAACATTCATTTAGTTCAAACAATTGATTACAGTGTATGTGTGAATTGTACATAGTATTCTTTTATCTACTTTATATTCTTAATATATTTTTACAACAGTTTGTTCTTCTGTCGAGAATCGAACCTTCATTTACCGAAAGATTTTCACTTCTTGACCCCATTTTTCTTTTCCTCAGGACGAGACGTGGAAGGAAGTGAAAGGACTTTGGATCTTCTCGCTGCTCAGTTTGTTTCTTCTTGGTGTCGAGAGATGTGTTGACGACATGAGTCCAGAGGAGTCGGTGCTAATGTTTTTATTACTTTCATATTCAAATCAACACAATCAGACTATTGTGGTTACAAGCAGAACTATTGCACCAACACCTGGCTGACACAACAGTGAAAGAATGATTTCAACCAAAAAAAAAGAAAGAGGCACAAAAACACAACAGAGATCCGGGTCGGCGCCTCTGGAACAGACCGAGTCGTTATACAGTACAATCCAAGAACTACAAGCTCACGCCGGCGCGTGAACCCTCGCGGTGCCTCGGTGAAAAGACAGAAAAAGTAACACAAGTTCAAAACAATGGTATAAACCAGCACGACATTTATTACACAACATAAATAGAAGAAGATATTGTGTTTCTGAACAGGCATATATGTGAACTACAAAGAGAGACTGAAGAGAGGATCAAGTTATTGTCAGCAGGATACACGTTCTGCAGGTTCTGCTTAACGAAGAGTCACCGAGAGATCTATTGTGGTGAAGAACAGCCTTCCTACCGAGGAGAGAAGCACACACAGGACTAACTACAGAGAGATCCCATGCTGTTATATAGTCCACCATGCTGGTCCGGAGCGACGACGCCGGCATGTGGAGCTCAGGATGACAAGATACCTCCACATCTTCGTACGCTCGCGTTTCCTCCCAAACTAAATGCTTGTTTATTGAAAGTCTCTCACGCGGGTTTTGGCGAGGAAGGAGATGTAGATCCACGTTTCTTGGATCTAGAAAAGAGAAGTGAACCCTCCCCTCCGTCACGCGGTCTCTGCCCACCAGCCTTCAGTGACCCCCCCGGTTTGAATCTGCTGACCGAAGCCCTTCCGTGAAAATAAAAGCACCCAGAAAAAGAGGGGGATCATCTCCAGTGGAGCCAAGTTTTCCCGGAAAACCATGAAAAACAAACAAATATTCCACGGAGAGCATTTACACGTCAGTCGCCATGATGTGTGGCCGGGTACTGACCACTGCGGCTCCCTCAGCCTCGCGCCACACCACGAGCAGCACAGATGGATTGAAGGATACGAACAAAACCAAAGCTTACGTTCCAAAGAATTATGAGAATTCAGTCGCAATTTTTACATTTTTCTTGAATAAAAGTTAAGAAAAAATGCATGTTTTTTAAATAAATAAAGTAAATAATAATGAGTGATAACTAAAAAATCTGCGTTTTTATTTTCATAATAACATCTTTAATTAATTAACAACATATTCTATTGTTTTCATCACTAACTCTGAAGAAAGATACAAAACTTTAAATGATTTCTAGTTTCAAACACTACAGACACTTACAGCAGTAAATACATGAACATTGACTTCCTTTTAACTAAATATTGTCATTAAGTTGTTCTATACGTCTCTAAATATTAACACATTGTATCGTATTTGACAAGAGGAGTTGATCAAATAAAAATAAATAAAATAAAAGTAAGTAAAGTAAAGTAAAGTAAAGTAAAGTAAAGTAAAGTAAAGTAAAGTAAAGTAAAGTAAAGTAAAATAAAATAAAATATAAAAGCAAATAAAAGTTAATAAAATAAATAAAGTAAAATAAAATAAAATAAAGGAAATAATTAAACAAATAAAAATAAATAAAATAAAATAATAGTGAAATTGAAATTAAAATTGAAATTGAAATTAAATAAATCAAAACAAAACAAACAGAAAAAAGAAAAATTTGAATTTCATTTCATTTTTTTTTCTTTAAATATTTAGTATTAAATTAATCATTTGATCAATCTATCGTCCAGGCCTAACTGAAGACATAATGTTGACTAGAAAACTGCTGCTACTGTTACTGGTACCTTCAATAAGTCATCATCGTCATAAAGAAGTTTTCACCATCAAACCAAACTATTGGAATCCATCTGTGATGCTCGTGACGTCGCTGTGAGGTTCTTCTACGTGGGATTCAAAGTATCCTCGGAGTATGAATCCTGGATCGGGGTCGAGTCAAGGCCAGAGGAATTTCCACGTTCAATTGAAAATAAAGCAGCGACTCATCGACCGAAACATTCACGATCTGCTTCCTCGACAAGAGTCCGACAGGAATTTAGATTATATTTCTCAATAGTGCTTTCTTAAGCGGATGCTCGTTTTTTGGGTATTCAATGATCTGTTGTTGTTTGTTGTGGTTTTAAGTGTAGACGACATTATCTTGTCCCGGGAAGAAGAAGCATCGTTGAATAATTTTTTCTCGCCGCACTACTTGTAAAAATTAGCATTCATTTGTGTGAGATCTCTGACTTTGTGTGACTCAGCTGAGAGTCTGTGTGTGTCTTTGATCACTATCTCTTGCTGATAAGAACAACTGCTGCTTGTCAGACTTGTCTCTTCAGCTGCTGCAGGTCCGACTGAGCTCTGAAAGACATTTTCCTTGTTGGTGGGAGTGATTTCACTTGGAGGTTGAACTTTCAAGACTTCCTTCTTTTCCTCACCGACCCTCCCGTTGTATTCATGTCTTCTTTAAACACACTTTCTTACGTCATCTTGACTTATATTCACTATCAGGGTTTGATATAATTTTCTTTTCTCTTTATTAAGTAACATTCTTTGTTGACACTAGTTATTATACTATTAATCCTGTTTCTTAATTGAGGTATATATGAATATACACAGTTAATTAGTGGTATAATTGGTTTAAGAAGAAAAACAAAAACAACTTACATTTCAATTTTCTCCTTCTTCTGCTGTGTTCAATAACAATAACACAATTAACATTTATTGTTGACATCCTTTGTTTCTGCATGTATTAATGACCTTTTGACCCCATTATCTTGACCATCCTCTCTTCCTATTTCACATTGTCAATTCATCAACTCACAATTGGTCACATTGCGTGTAACTTTTGGTATTTTGTGTTGCTAATACTGCTAATCTAAAACAGGTGTGTCATTGACTGCTTGCACGTGTGTACGTTTGTTGATATCTAGTTCATGTTTTCTCTTCTTCTACTCTCAATTTCTGATCTTTGCTGTTGTATTTGCTATGCTGCCCCCTGCTGGTTTTCTCTTTGCTTGATTCTTAATTGACTATTGTTCTGACTCAATTGGTGTAATTATTTAATTATTAATTAATTGAATCAATTGCAGTTTATTTTGTTTTTTTAATTTTTCAATTATTACTTTAAATTACATATTATTATTTTAACAATTAGTCATAAATGTACTATTGTTTTATTATTTTTAGTAAATTAGGGATTGGATTTTTATCTTTTTAATTATTGGAGGAATATTAAAGTTACATGTTGTATTTGGTCTTTAGACAATCATTCTTATTCCTCTTTGTCAATTGTGCTATATATATATATATGCAACTAATTAGGAAGAAAAAATAAATAAATGAGGCCTTCAGGAAAGAAAACAGCATTGAAAATGACTAGTTTTCATCCACATGACAAAATGATTTGATTGAAGTCTTAAACAAAGGAAACCTAAAATAAATACCAAATGAATACTAGAGTTTAACAGTTCTTGGAGGACAACTTCAATATAAAGATAATAAATGGGTTAATAATGGAACATAAGTTTCTATATCTAACAAAGGACAAGAAAATGAAATAAAAGGATGAATCATTATGAATATAATCAAAATAATAAAAAATAATTTATAGAGTAGATTTTTACTTTTTTTTTATTCATAAAGTAAGTCTTAGTCTTTTATTAATTGGCGTAACTTAGGTCCAGAAATCCAACAACAGAAATGCTGCACAAATGGTTGCACAGTCACTTTTTTCTATTTGATATTATCCATTTACTTCAGCAATAGACTTTCAAACCAAATCTTAGAGGAATAATAATGATTCAACTTAGAATATTTTTGGAGCTGATAATGTCATATTTAAGAGAGTTAATACTAAGAGTATTATTGTTAATTAAAGGATTTGACGATAGATTGGAATATAAAGTTTGTCAAGGAAACATTTTTTAAATACAAATAAATAAGGTTGTTTATTTGTCCCTCAGGGGGAGGACTTAGATAGATACTTAGCTGGATAATAGGTTTGTTACATGTTTGGTGATTCTTGTTGCACGGTTCTGTCGATCATCACAGCTGAAGGAGGCTCTGTCCAGATTGCATTCAATTAGTTAAATTGTTCATG
>NC_141831.1:4402217-4469717 GCF_982586985.1 Callionymus lyra | reverse complement strand
GCAAATGGAAGAAAAGATGCTTTTTTTTTCTGTCCTTTTTTGTTTGTTTGTTTGGACAAAGTGCTTTTGTTTTAAACATATAAAACTTTAGGTTTTTGTGTCAGTTTAACTTTTAACAACTTATTTAATAATGTTTTAAATCTTAGCAGCTACTAATTCTAATCGATAACAATTCAAGAGTTTGTGGGGATTTTGTGTTCAAATGAAGCGACTCCTCCTCAGTCTCGTACGTGGTGGAAAATGAAGGACAGACACATGGATGAGTTTAAGAAAAATGCTCGTTTAACTGTATATATACATATATACCTTAATTAAGAAACAGGAATAATTGTAAAATAACTATTGTCAACAAAGAATGTTATGGGAAGGAAATAAAGAAAAATTGAAAACAATATTACTGATAACAAGAAATAATTGAAATCAGTAAAAAATAGAAAAATAGAAATGACAACAATTGATAAAGGTAAGAGAAAACGTAAAAGGTAAAAAGTTAAAAGGAAAAAAAAAAATCTGAACACCAAAATAGGAACCTGAACAATCACTTTACACATTAACTCTAAATTAATATTACTTTCTTTCATAAACAAACAGTCTAGAGAATAGAATTCAAGATGACAAAAGAATCTGTGTGCGAAGATGAAACAGCAGGGGGGGTCAGTGAGGAAAAGAGCGAAGTCTAAGTGAAACCACTCCCACCAACAAGTAAACTCTCTTTCGGAGCTCAGTCGCTGACCAGACAACGTCTGCCAAGGAGCAGTTGTTCTTATCAGCAAGAGATAGTGATCAAAGACACACACACATGGACTCTCAGCCAAGTCACAGAAAGTCAGAGATCTCACACAAATGAATGCTAATTTTTACAAGTACCGCAGCGAGAAAAAAATATTCAAAAGATAAAAACATACAGACACAGACAATTTAAACAAAACAATATGTAATGACAATACGACGACAACAGTATTTTACCAAAACAGGTCAGAGAGACACACTATGCTGCGTGGAACGAGACTCTTACCAGCCTGTCGTGTCTAAAGTGTTGAAGTCATAATGACGAGAGCCCCTCGATCGCTCAGTTAGCTTCCAAACACCCTGGATAGGAGACCCCTCAACTATTCCATCAATTTCAACCTCCGTCCAACTAACTCTAAACTAATCACCAATGAGACTTTATCCATCACCGTGATTGTTCGGAAAAATTAACTAGCCCTGACTATACTGCCAAATACCTGTGGAGCCTCTCAACACAGAAACACAATGAGATCTAACTGGCCTACACACCCACAGCTGGCAGAGTCTTCAGACCAGGATTTTGGGAGAGACCCCTCAAATCACCACATATCCCCAAATTAATGATGGCTTCTTGGCTTACCGAAAAAGTACGTCTACCATAATCAACCATAGGCCAAGTATCCTCACTAGTTTGGGAATCTGTAAAAACGTCAGACGCCCTGTAGAGGGAGCCGGTTATACTTCACCCCTACTCTGAATCCCAGGGGTTACCAGGTCGTGTAACCGTCTCCTCTGCCTATCAATTCAACTTAAATTCGAATCAAACGTTTTTCTTCAAAACTTTAACCCGGGACACGATAGTGTCGTCTACACTTAAAACAACAACAAACAACAACTGACCATACAATACCCCAAAAAACGAGCATCCGCTTAAGAAAGTACTATTGAGAAATACCTACAACAAAAATCTATGTATATTATAAGATCAAATCTTTCTCACCTGATTCCTGAAGGTATAGTTGGTACCCTGGTTGACTGGAAAACAATCAGCTTAGAGTTTGTCTCAGAACCGAATAGGCCTTCTGACCACCAGTCCACCAGACCACGCCAAGGGTCACGGCAGCAAGTTGTGGGGATTTTGTGTTCCGGTGAACCAACCCCTCCCCAATCTCGTACGTGGTGGTGGAATGAAGGACAGACACATGGATGAGTTTAAGAAAAATGCCTGTTTAGTGAATTATGTAGAAGTCAGAGACAAACTTACATGAACACGGTGCTAGCAACAGAGAGATCTATCAACAGAGAGATCTAGCAACAGAGAGATCTAGCAACAGAGAGATCTAGCAACAGAGAGATCTAGCAACAGAGAGATCTATCAACAGAGAGGTCTATCGCAGACGTCTTCGAGCCAGAACGCAAAGATCCCACAAAATGGTGGATCTTTTATAGTAGAATATTCAGGTTAACACCTCTAGTCAATTGTACATGTAGGATTGGTCAGTAACTGTAAACACTTGATTCTAAGATGGCCGCCGCACGTGGTCGTCGTGGAAATTTACCAAAGGTTGTTGTCTTCTAGAGAGAGTCTGTTCCCAACAACTTGCTGGCCTGTTGTGTCTTTCAGTGTGAGTTCTTAAACAGGTGTTGAGAGACTTGCTGGAATCTGGGATTGTTTAATCTTTCTGTGTATGTGGAAGGCTTTATTTGACCTGGGCCTGTGAGTTGTTACAGTCAGTGAATGCAATGCAAGACAATTATTATTTAATATAAATTCAATATGTAAGATTTTCAGTTAATCAAGTGACTATTTTAAATGTGAAAAAAGATCTAGATGATTGATTACAGTAAAGTTGTCATTTCCTTACACAGGTTTTATAGAAAATGAACTGATAAAAGTGAAAAAGTAAATTGAATGAAGCAATAATTATGTTTTTATTGCATTAAAATAGTGTGAATCATGTGATTTCACAACAGTGTCCGTTGATGCTTCACATCTGATGAAGCTAACAGGAAGTAGATGCAGAACATCCTCCTGATGTTATCGCTTCCAGCAATCGTAGACGAGAAGCTGCTGATGGTGAAGAGATTGATGCTATTTCTTCTAAATAAATTCCAATTATTTCTCTTTTCGTGATCAGAAAACAATGAAAACATCAATAGAGACTGTAGTAAAAGTTTATAATCGTTCTTTGAAAATATGTTTTGACATCACACTGTTGTGAAGGAGTTCAGACGAGTGTAAATGTTTATATTTGACATACATTAACACAAATACTCTATTAACAGAGACAATCTTGTTTGAAACCTCTTGACAGGAAGTTGAACAAAAATAAAACTACTTTTTTCATACTCTATGAAAGTAAACCATGGCTGAAGCATCCGAGGAACAATGAGTTAGTTTTTCCTGCACAAGTCTTCACGATGACAAACCAATCCAATGTAAGAAGTTCTGTCTGATACTAACATCAGGTTTATTTTAAAACCATTATTGCGAAACATTTCAAAGACAACAAACGTGAGAGTGTTTCCTGCTGCGATGTTTATCATCGTCCACGTCACTGATGCGTTGACACGCGTGTGTTTGTTTCTACCTCTTTTATCAGTGATTATATGAGCTCGACGTCAGGACCACAAAGTTTCAAGACCAACAAAGACACGAGACTCTTCATCGACTTCTTTGCAGCTGAAAACATGCTGGTGTGCGTTCTTATAAGTTGTTTACACGCTGTTGACTGGAATCATTCTCCTCAACTGTTGTTCAAGAGGGTGTTATCTTAACACTAAATATAGTTGAACATCTTTCCTCTGATGAAGTGAAGTTTTCATCACTTTCACTGATTTACTGTTTGTAACCGTGATTCTTATAGATCTTATTCTGATGCTGGTCGTTGTTAAACCTCGATGTTCATCTGACGAGTTAAAGCTGAATTTATGAACATGTATGAATCAATGTTTTGTTCTATAACAAACACATGTTGTGTTGTGTGTGTGTGTGAAGATAAATGAACCATAATTATGTTCATCATTTCTTCTCCTTCTGCACTGAATGAATCACAGTCAGAATCTATTGTCATTGTCATAGTTCAACCAAATGAAAGTTCATCTTCCAGACCACACCTGGGCAACGTGCGGCCCGGGGCCCACATGTGGCCCTTTGACTGTATTCATGCGGCCCTCAAGAGGTCAGAGTAGAACATAGACATTATTTCCGACAGCTTTCAATTTAATGTTGAGTTTATTATTTTATTAACTCTAAAATATATATATATATATATATATATATATATATTTATATATATATACTTTCTGTTTTTTTTGTTTTTAGTTTTCTGAAAATGTCTTGCCAATAAAAATTATTGACATCATATTTAGAGAAATAGGTTATTTTCCCATCATTTTCTTTTACTAGAAAGGTTTATAAAAGTGTTTACATAGCCAGGTTTATTTTATGCTGATATTTCTTTCTTTACTATTCTTTCTTGCTTGTTTTTTTTTAGTTTTTCTCTCATATTTTAGCTCTTCGCTCCTCTCCTCTGGATTGACGGCCCCTCACAACAGTCACAGTATATAATGTCTCCGCAGAGGAAATTTAATTGCCCACCCCTGCTTTAAACTATGACAATATGATGTTAATATTTTTTAAAGAGCCAGGTTTTGAGATAATTAACAAATAAAAGTTCAAAAGCAAATTGAATGAAGCAAAAGTTATGTTTTTATTGCATTAAAATAGTTTGAATCATGTGAGTTCACAACAGTTTCCGTAGAAGCTTCACACCTGATAAAGCGAACAGGAAGACTCTCATCACTTCATCCTGAACAAACCAGCTGATGACGTCTGCTTGATCTCAAGATGGAGCGTTGAGGAGAAGGAACTTCTGTGGTTACGTTGACATGTGTAATGTTAGATTAAAAATTATTATACACTATACGTATACGCCATACTTAAATTAATGCTAAACGATAATCAAAATATAAAGTATAAATTACTAGCTTCATCTAAGAGCTTAAACGTTTGAATACATATTCACAATCAAAATTTCACTCCAGACTGATTCACTGTTTCAAGAGACATGGAGACATGACACCGGTTATTTAAACCTCTGTTTGTCTGCCTTTTCACACCTTGGGTCGTGGATGAAAAGAACGAAGCGGGACACATCCATGAGGGGGGGACTAGGAGACAAAAACCCTCACCCAAGAACATTTGAATGATTAGAAAAGGAAACAAATTAGGAAGGAATCTCCACAGGGGATAGTGGCACAGGAAGCTTGAAGGAACCAATATGGCGATAGGGGGAGAACCTCTTGGCCCGGAAATTTGCCTTAAATATAGCGATGTTTCTACAGTTCGAGACCGTTTCTCCCTGGACTATTGAATTGTAAAGTCGCCGGCAGAAAGCACGTCCGATCGATCGTAAAGCTTGTATTTTGTTTGACTTGAAGCGGCGAATAAACGACCTGTGACACTCTGCATTGACCTTTTCTCTCCACGAAGCGAAGTATTGAGACCCGGAAGTGACGGCGTGTTGGAGCGACCGGAACAGACTCCTGTTTTGACCGTTTCAGTAACTATGTTGACATGTGTAACTACGTTCACATGTATAACTATGTTGACATGTGTAATTATGTTGACATGTGTAACTACATTGACATGTGTAACTACGTTGACATGTATAATAACTACGTTGACCACACGGTTCAGGACCAGAGGAGAGAAATCTTTTCAGGCTGTTGCTCCTAAGCTTTGGAACGATCTTCTCTCTCTTTGCTCTTGATGGATCTACTGACTCCTTTAAGAAACATCTTAAGACGTTTCTATTTGTTCAGGCTTTTCCTTGATTTTCTGGAACTCCTGTTGTATTATCAGTTAAACCTAACCTTTAAAGTATATACTTTATTGAATATTCTTTTGATTGTTTAAGCGCTTTGTGACCCTGGTCTGGAAAAGTGCCATATAAATAAAAATTACTTACTTACATTTGTAATTACGTTGACATGTATAACTACGTTGACATGTATAACTACGTTGACATGTGTAATTACGTTGACATGTGTAATTACGTTGACATGTATAACTAGGTTGACATGAGTAATTACGTTGACATGTATAACTATGTTGACATGAGTAACTACGTTGACATGTATAGCTATGTTGACATGTATAACTATGTTGACACGTGTAATTACGTTGACATGTATAACTATGTTGACATGAGTAACTACGTTGACATGTATAACTATGTTGACGTGTGTAATTACGTTGACATGTATAACTATGTTGACATGAGTAACTACGTTGACATGTATAGCTATGTTGACATGTATAACTATGTTGACATGAGTAACTACGTTGACATGTATAGCTATGTTGACATGTATAACTATGTTGACATGAGTAACTACATTGACATGTATAACTATGCAACACGTCCTCACACCCAAGGCGTCATACCGTCCTACGCCGTGCAATGTCCCCCTGGCGTCCCTAAGGTAACGTTACAAGGGGGACAAAAACGTCGGTTTTCGCCTACCCGGGTCACCCAGTAATATACAGAGCACTCCCCGACATCGGATTCAAACGACCCGGGTTACATTTGAGGCGTCGCCTAACTCGTCGTTGCCATGGTAACGTGACGTGACGTGACGCTGTTGTCATTTGTCTACCGTAATTCTAAAACTATGAAGCGCACTTGAAACTTTTAATGTCAACAGTGCGATTCTACCCCTGATTGTGCTTAACGACCTCGATCCACTTTAAGAGATGAACATAAATCGGTAAAAAATGCTTCATTTTTATTTTTTGAAGCTTGGATTGTTCACGCATCGCGGAAGTCAAGAGGCTCTGGCGGATTAATACATGCTTAAAAGGTCCTGTAAAAGTGACTATATTGTATAGTTTTAGGTGTTTCAACTCCATAATGTTGACATGTTTTATGAATGAGTAAAATAAATGTGTTATTTCGCTTGATCCTCTTTATAATCCTGTGCGTTTTCCTATGAAAATAGAATCTTTCATTGAGATTGCGTTCATGGACATATGTTTTCTTTTTATTTAGCTGCGATTATGAGCGTCTACGTGACGTTTGTCAACAGTAATCGCGATCCTGCAGAGGTGACGTCACACAGGCTAATAAACTGATCCTGCAGCGGTGACGTCACACCACAGGAATAAAATGAGATATTGTGCTTGTTTGTTTAAAAGCGCCATGAATACAATTGTAGATGTGTGCTTGTATAAAGACCGAGTAAAGTTTAGTTTAAGTTTAGCGTCAGCTAAAAAGTTTTCAAACTGCCGCACACGCAACTTCCACCAAACCTCCGGCTGTTGACGTCACAATTGTTGACAAAGATCGATAGCATTTTGTGCCCACGTTTGTGCATAACTTGACGGAACCAGGTGCGCGTCACTCGTCTATTAAGGTAAGATATAATTATTGCATTAAGACTCCGAAATAAGGTTTCATTGCGTGTAATGTAACTTTCTGTGGTGCGTTAACACGAGAGCTAGTTCGCTAAAACTTAGCTTTTTAAATTATAATGTAACTCACACACGTATTTTGTTTGTTATTTTGAAGGACGAAAATATATTTTTATTAAAATAAAAAGTTTGCTATATTGGTAGGTCATGGTAGGCGATTTATTTTATTAATATTCAAGATATTGATTTCATTTATCACTTCCGCATATTAATACAGATAACATATTTATCGTAATAATGAAAAATATATATATAAAATAATAATGAAAAGTATTTTAAATTCCAGCATAAAGAGGTAAACCAGATGGAAACACCATCAAACAATGGATGAAGGAAACATAGAGAGCTTATCTCTGAATGATCAAGTATACTTGCTTGTATTTATTGATTTATTATATTTAAAAGGGAGAACTAGTATGTTTATGTTTTGTTTTTGCATGGAAGTGACTTGCAAGAACTGCCCAGAACTCCAGACCTGCTTGACATGAAACCTTTCTCTCTGTGGTTCCTGACAAATGATTTCAAATGTGAGGTAAGTGAGTAATATTTGTAACATAGTGAACACAAACATGTAAACCTACAGCACATCCCATCATGTAAATAATCTAAAATGCAATTCTATTTTCTTTTCTAGGTAAGATGGAGTGCTGCATATCAGGTGCTGGACTAACCATCGGAGGTGGAAGGGGTCAACATGTCAAAAGCAGGTGAGATGGTTACATCATACACACTTTGGTCATTAAAATAGTCGTGTTTGGTAATAATGATCAATACATTTCTGTGGCAGGACGCACTGACATGCTGACGCTTATGGTCAAGGCTTTCTGGCTTCTGTTGTTGGAAACACTTGGTCGTGCCTGTCAAGGTGGAAGGTACCAGACTGAAGAGTCTTTTTCAATAGATTTTACACTTCAAATGATCGGAATCATACAACTTCATACACAATTTTTTCCGATTCTGTTGACTTTCAGACAAAGAGGATTCAACGTTGTTATGGCAGTAAGGAGACGGCAGGAAGTGAAAGATTCTTGAGAAAGAGATGAACCACCTCTGGTCTCTGTCAAGTCATTGTGATTCCCTGAAAGAGTTGTCTCGCATGGCAGCGTCACAGCAAGGTAAGAGTTTATTTAGCAAGTGAAGAACAGAAGTACAGCTGCTCATTCTTATTGTCTAATTATTTTAAGATGCACCATGGGCTTGACTGGTGAGGCTTTGAAGGATCTTCAGAGCATTTGAGGAGCAGCAGCAAGTCAGCATGACGTCACTCGAACCATGACTCGGACCAGAAACTACTACACACAAGTCTTCGCTGAGGACGAGACCATCAACGTCGTGCAGATTGACTCTGATGGTTACTCGTGACATTTGTGACGATCTGTGAACATTTGTTTGATACGAAACCTGTAATAAAGCACAATTTGACATCATTTTGAATAACGTCCCATAGTATTCATCATCAGTGCAGTAATGTGTTGTGAAAATTACTCTTGGTGATTTAAAATTTGTTATAAGGTCTATGTTTACCCTGGTTTGAGATCGACATAGAGTTCAACATGAACAATATTCAGGCAAAGCAGACATCATATGTTAATGAATCATGAATGAATGAATGCTTTATTTCAAACATGTTACATAAGAAAGTAAACGAACAAGAAGAAAAACAAACAAAACCAATGACATTAGTAAAACAATAATTATAGTCAAACAATAATATTTACCCAACATGTCGAAAAAGTAAGAAGGATGAAGCATAAGCTCGTCTATACCTAACCCTTCACTACTCAATTATTAACCATCAACACCCAAAGTATTAAACAAAATACAAACATAAACAAACAAACATGCAGCAAAACACAGTGGAGATATTTAAGATATAAATAGAGATAAACCACTGCTTTCTTGAAATCACCACACTTGCAATAACTTTCATAATTTCATAATGTTGTCATTCCATGTGATATGGGTAAGCAGTAAAAAATGATTTAATTCATCAGTAATCATCATTGTTTAAAATAGCAACTGAAGAGCTATTTGTAAATTACACTCAAACTATGAAATAGAAGACCGCACGTCTAAAAGCTTTGTGAGACCCACAGTACATGTTTGAACTTTAAAATATACATATTTATGTTATTGATAGGTGACTCAAGACTGCTGTTATACTATCAGAAAACTACACACACCAACATGATGTATTTGTTGGTAGTGGCCTGTGCTACATCAAAGGGTTAATTCTCTATCTTCAAGAGGCATGAAGGCCCTTGTAAAGCTGATATTTATATGACACATTCAGATGGTCTCCTACTATCCTGTGAGAAGTTTGGTGTCAATGAGTCCAAAAATGAGGGAGAGGTTGTCATTCTTCTGTCAAGATGGTCTCTGAGTGAAATAAGCAGACCTGATCCTTCAGGAATGGACTTAGGCAACTTTTTTTCTAATTGGACCTCAGAGCTGATATTTGGATATGTTATTCTAGACTCCATTCTGAGTTGAGCTGTGGTGGTTTGATGTTGCTATGAACTTCCTGTGCCCCATGGTATCATGGGAAACTTGGAGAAATCTGGACTTTGAAGCTCTATAAATCGACCATTGTTAATTTAAATGATCTGAAACTTTTAGAGGTTCTTCATGTTCCATTTGTACACATATCTTTTCAAGGGTGTTTCTCTAGGTGCTTCCTGAAGCTACTTCCGGTTTGGGAGGGGTTATCATTATGGTTCTACCTGCATATGATTTTACAGGTGTCAGAGGTCACACAGACCAAGTTTCATATGGCTGAGACACATTAGATTATTTACATGATGGGATGTGCTGTAGGTTTAAAAGTTTGTGCTCACTATGTTACAAATATTACTCACTTACTTCACATTTGAAATCATTTGTCAGGAACCACAGAGAGAAAGGTTTCATGTCAAGCAGGTCTGGAGTTCTGGGCAGTTCTTGCAAGTCACTTCCATGCAAAAACAATACAAAAACATACTAGTTCTCCCTTTTAAATATAATAAATCAATAAATACAAGCAAGTATACTTGATCATTCAGAGATAAGCTCTCCATGTTTCCTTCATCCATTGTTTGGTGGTGTTTCAATCTGGTTTACCTCTTTATGCTGGGATTTAAAATACTTTTCATTATTATTATATATATATATTCTTTCATTTAAAGAAAACAACAAAAGATCAAATCCCTCATCCAAAAGGGTTCAAATAAACTTATACTTATATACTTAAATACGATAAATATGTTATCTGTATTAATATGCGGAAGTGATAAATTAAATCAATATCTTGAATATCATTTATTATTTTCGTCAAAATAACAAAATAACAAACAAAATACGTGTGTGAGTTACATTATAATTTAAAAAGCCAAGTTTTATCGAACTAGCTCTCGTGTTAACGCACCACAGAAAGTTACATTACACGCAATGAAACCTTATTTCGGAGTCTTAATGCAATAATTATATCTTACCTCAATAGACGAGTGACGCGCACCTGGTTCCGTCAAGTTATGCACAAACGTGAGCACAAAATGCAATTGATCTTTGTCAACAATTGTGACGTCAACAGCCGGAGGTTTGGCGGAAGTTGCGTGTGCGGCAGTTTGAAAACTTTTTAGCTGACGCTAAACTTAAACTAAACTTAACTCGGTCTTTATACAAGCACACATCTACAATTGTATTCATGGCGCTTTTAAACAAACAAGCACAATATCTCATTTTATTCCTGTGGTGTGACGTCACCGCTGCAGGATCAGTTTATTAGCCTGTGTGACGTCACCTCTGCAGGATCGCGATTACTGTTGACAAACGTCACGTAGACGCTCATAATCGCAGCTAAATAAAAAGAAAACATACGTCCATAAACGCAATCTCAAATCTCAATGAAAGATTCTATTTTCATAGAAAAGCACACCGGATTATAAAGAGGATCAAGCGAAATAGCACATCCAGACTTTATTTTACTCATTCATAAAACCATGTCAACATTATGGAGTTGAAACAACTAAAAATATACAATATAGTCACTTTTACAGGACCTTTTAAGCATGTATTAATCCGTGAGAGCCTCTTGACTTCCACGATGTGTGAACAATCCAAACTTCAAAAAATAAAAATGAAGCATTTTTTACCGATTTATGTTCATCTCCTTAAAGTGGTTTGAGGTCGTTAAGCACAATCGGGGGTAGAATCGCACTGTTGACATTAAACATTTCAAGTGCGCTTCATAGTTGTAGAATTACGGTAGCCAAATGACAACAGCGTCACGTCACGTCACGTTACCATGGCAACGAAGAGGTGGGCGACGCGTCAAATGTAACCCAGGTCGTTTGAATCCGACGTCGGGGAGTGCTCTGTATATTACTGGGTGACCCGGGTAGGCGAAAACCGACGTTTTTGTCCCCCCTGTAACGTTACCTTAGGGACGCCAGGGGGACATTGCACGGCGTAGGACGGTATGACGCCTTGGGTGTGAGGACGTGTTGCAAAACCTTACTTTGACTGGCTGGTCGCCATTTTCCTTGCATGTGTCTTTGGTACAAAAAAACCCAAAACATTGAAATATATCGTGTGCAAATATTTGTCGTAACTCTGGACCATGTGTCGCCCCGATCCCCAAGACGAGAGAACCAGAACCCAGAGGTCGTCTATTGCAGAGCCTCCTATTTACACAGACTCTGTGGCATCGCGCGACAAGAGCTTCCGCTGTATTTACATTCAAAACTTCTTGAAATCAAAATCACTAAAACATCACCCGTCTCTCGACTCTCTCGAGTACATCAGTGTCGTCGCGACTCAATATTCAGCGGTCGACATGAAACTTTGAACTTTTTATTGAAATGTTGTTGTTTTCTATAATTGAATTGAATTTCTTCTTTTTTTTTAACAACGAATTTAATCATTTCTACATCGAAAAATTGTTTTTCGTCATTAATTTCATTTGTTTTTTTTGTTTTTTTTGACACATAGAGTTTGATATTTGATTTCTATTTATTGGAAAATGAATTTAATCAATTCCATATTTTTTTTAATTCGTAGTCATTTCAATTCTATATAAAAATGAAGTTAAAATCGTGTCACCAGACATTACCAACAGAGCACCGAGCTACTGGATCCAACAATCACGTGATCAGCTGAAAAGTTTGATCTCAGAACTTTCAGCCAATCCTGCGACACGCAGACGATCACGTGATGACGTAGAATTTCCACTGGACTTCACTTTAGCTCGGAGCGAATAGATTGCTAAGCTAAACACCAGCTCATAGTGAGTCACTTTTGTCAAATTGACATTTGACCTTTTTTTTATTCTCACTCGTCTTCATTCACTTTGGTTTGTTTCGGAGACGACTTGTCATTATGAAAAGAAGTTAAAAAACAGGACTTTTATGCTATTATATAACTTTAAACTATTACAATGTGATGTTAATGTTTTTAAAAGTGTCAGGTTTTGAGAAAATTAACTGATAAAAGTGAAAAAGTAAATGGAATGAAGCAATAATTATGTTTTTATTGCAATAAAATAGTGTCAATAAAATGATTTCACAACAGTTTACGTTGAAGCTTCACACCTGATAAAGCGAACAGGAAGTTGACGCAGAACATCCTCGTGATGTTATCGTCTAGTTCCAGGAATCGTATACGAGAAGCTGCTGATGGTGAAGAGATTGACATCATGAAGTCGCAGCAGAGTCGACTCTCACTCACAGACGAAGACATGGCTGCACTGATCCTGCTGCTGGTGGCGTTCTTCTCCAACAACATCCTCGCTGAGATCCTCAAGATGGAAGGATACTCTCATCACTTCATCCTGAACAAACCATCTGATGACGTCTGCTTGATCTCAAGATGGATCGGTGAGGAGAAGGAACTTCTGTGGAACTCTTCACAGCATCATGACTCCAGTCTTCAGAGAGAAGCTTCTTATAAAACAGACCCTCTGAAGGTTTCAGACTCGGGTCAGTACCAAGAACAGTGCTGGACCCAGAACAACGTGACGCACGAGAAGAACTCCACTTTCCTGGTTTGTGACACACGAAAGATGAGACGTCAGGACTTGAAACCTTATGTTGGAAAGACACTGGAGCTGAACTGTGACGGTGTGGGACCAAACCAGAGTGTCCAGTGGGCTTTATTTCAATCTAACCACAGAATAAGAAATGTTGATTTAGCTTTAATCGATGATGAAACATCTTCAATACACAAACTACAGCAAGTGAAGAACAAATCATCTCTTCTGGTAACGTTTGACATAAGTTCTGATTGGGTCGATTATTACTGTCTGCAGAAGAACCATCAGAGCTGTGAACTACTGAAGGAGTTTCATGTTTTTATACAATATAATTACATTCACAGGTGGGTGGAAGAGAGTCTGGAGCTGAACTGCTCTGACTTCAGTGGAAACAAACGACACAAGTGGATCATTGATTCATTGATGAAACATGAAAAGATTGACAACTACACTCTGATGTTACCATCACTGACCTTGAACCACACAGGTCAATACCTCTGTGATCGCAGTGGTCAGTATGATTATTACTACCTGTATGTGTGTCCTGAGTCTGACCCGCCTGCTGATGTGTTCTTCACTGGAGGAGAGAACGTGACTCTACAGTGTGACTGGAAACAGCCTGATGAGTTCCGCTGGTTCATGAAGACAAAGAGAACTGAAGGAAGAACATCACGTGTATATAAAGGACAAGAAGACAGAATCTTTCTCTCCGACACGAGCCTGGTGATCACTAACATCTCTCTGGAACACAGCGGAGAGTTCTGGTGTGTGGTTAGGAAAGACAAACGTTGTTTGTTCACATCTAAGACCCTAATGTTCGGAGAGCCAGAGGTTGATCACCATCTAATGCGGTCTGTGATGCTCAATGTTGTGATCTTCATGATGTGTGTTGTTGTTGTTGTTGTTGTTGTTGTTGTTGTGGTCCAGAGGAGCAGGAGTAGAGAGCAGCTCCCAGCACCTGTGGAGGAAGTGGAGATGTTGGAAGTGTCTCCAGCGTCAGCAGATGTTCAGCCAGAGACTCTCTGAGGCGTCAACATGATCCACGAGTGTTTGGATGAATCTTTCTTTGACTGTTTGTTTGTAATCATTGTGACTCTTGTTTCCTCTTCAGTGTCAATAAAGTTCAACCATTGACCTCCAATAAAAGACTCCAGTTTTGTTTGTGTAGAGATGAAGTCGATGAGTTTACGTCACATATTATTCTGACTTCTTTCTTCCTGTTTTCCTTCTTTCTGCTCCTCAGTCTGGTTCTGTTTCTCACTGATGTCTCTTCTCTTTTCAAACATTTTCTCCAGAAAACAAGGTCAATAATCTCTTTTTTAATCTCCTTCCTGATCTCATCACAGACTGCTTCAATAATGATGTATTTGACACGAGAACACAGTGTTTCTAAATGTCTCTCATCTTTCTGACATTTCTACACTTGAAAATACAAGGATTTTGAATGCTTTTATTTTGTTACGTGTTCTATTATTTTGAAAACCTTCAACCGGAAGTTGAACTTGTTGCTTTCCGCGCGAGTGTCAAAAGACATATTAAAACTATAACTAAAAAAATAATAAATAAAATAAGCCTTATAATAAATAAATAAATAAATCAACAATAAACATTAATACACACAAAACAATTAAAATAAACTGTAGTCATTTATAATTTGCAATAGTATGTTCTCCCCGTGTTGCCTGGGTTTACTCCGGACACTCCGGTTTCCTCCCACAGTCCAGAAACATACAGAGGTTGATTGAGAACTTGGAGAAAATTGTCCGTAAGTATGAGTGTGTGTGTGAATGGTTGTCTGTTTTTTTGTGTCCTGAGACAGACTGGCGTCCTGTCCAGGGTGTCCCCTGCCTCTCGCCCTATGATACTGGGATTGACTCCAGTCTCCCCGCGACCAACATAAGGGATGAAGCGATAGAAAATAAATGAATGAATGAAATATTTCAACATTCATTTAGTTCAAACAATTGATTACAACGTAAGTGTGAATTGTACATAGTATTCTTTTATCTACTTTATATTCTTAATATATTTTTACAACAGTTTGTTCTTCTATCGAACCTTCATTTACCGAAAGATTTTCACTTCTTGACCCCATTTTTCTTTTCCTCAGGACGAGACGTGGAAGGAAGTGAAAGGACTTTGGATCTTCTCGCTGCTCAGTTTGTTTCTTCTTGGTGTCGAGAGATGTGTTGACGACATGAGTCCAGAGGAGTCGGTGCTAATGTTTTTATTACTTTCATATTCAAATCAACACAATCAGACTATTGTGGTTACAAGCAGAACTATTGCACCAACACCTGGCTGACACAACAGTGAAAGAATGATTTCAACCAAAAAAAAAGAAAGAGGCACAAAAACACAACAGAGATCCGGGTCGGCGCCTCTGGAACAGACCGAGTCGTTATACAGTACAATCCAAGAACTACAAGCTCACGCCGGCGCGTGAACCCTCGCGGTGCCTCGGTGAAAAGACAGAAAAAGTAACACAAGTTCAAAACAACGGTATAAACCAGCACGACATTTATTACACAACATAAATAGAAGAAGATATTGTGTTTCTGAACAGGCATATATGTGAACTACAAAGAGAGACTGAAGAGAGGATCAAGTTATTGTCAGCAGGATACACGTTCTGCAGGTTCTGCTTAACGAAGAGTCACCGAGAGATCTATTGTGGTGAAGAACAGCCTTCCTACCGAGGAGAGAAGCACACACAGGACTAACTACAGAGAGATCCCATGCTGTTATATAGTCCACCATGCTGGTCCGGAGCGACGACGCCGGCATGTGGAGCTCAGGATGACAAGATACCTCCACATCTTCGTACGCTCGCGTTTCCTCCCAAACTAAATGCTTGTTTATTGAAAGTCTCTCACGCGGGTTTTGGCGAGGAAGGAGATGTAGATCCACGTTTCTTGGATCTAGAAAAGAGAAGTGAACCCTCCCCTCCGTCACGCGGTCTCTGCCCACCAGCCTTCAGTGACCCCCCCGGTTTGAATCTGCTGACCGAAGCCCTTCCGTGAAAATAAAAGCACCCAGAAAAAGAGGGGGATCATCTCCAGTGGAGCCAAGTTTTCCCGGAAAACCATGAAAAACAAACAAATATTCCACGGAGAGCATTTACACGTCAGTCGCCATGATGTGTGGCCGGGTACTGACCACTGCGGCTCCCTCAGCCTCGCGCCACACCACGAGCAGCACAGATGGATTGAAGGATACGAACAAAACCAAAGCTTACGTTCCAAAGAATTATGAGAATTCAGTCGCAATTTTTACATTTTTCTTGAATAAAAGTTAAGAAAAAATGCATGTTTTTTAAATAAATAAAGTAAATAATAATGAGTGATAACTAAAAAATCTGCGTTTTTATTTTCATAATAACATCTTTAATTAATTAACAACATGTTCTATTGTTTTCATCACTAACTCTGAAGAAAGATAAAAAACTTTAAATGATTTCTAGTTTCAAACACTACAGACACTTACAGCAGTAAATACATGAACATTGACTTCCTTTTAACTGAAATTAATATTGTCATCAAGTTGTTCTATACGTCTTTAAATATTAACACATTGTATCGTATTTGACAAGAGGAGTTGATCAGATAAAAATAAATAAAATAAAATAAAATAAAATAAAATAAAATAAAAGTAAGTAAAGTAAAGTAAAGTAAAGTAAAATAAAATAAAAAATAAAAGCAAATAAAAGTAAATAAAATAAACAAAGTAAAATAAAATAAAATAAAGGAAATAATTAAATAAATAAAAATAAATAAAATAAAATAATAGTGAAATTGAAATTAAATTAAATCAAAACAAAACAAACAGAAAAAAGAAAAATTTGAATTTCATTTCATTTTTATTTTCTTTAAATATTTAGTATTAAATGAATCATTTGATCAATCTATCGTCCAGGCCTAACTGAAGACATAATGTTGACTAGAAAACTGCTGCTACTGTTACTGGTACCTTCAATAAGTCATCATCGTCATAAAGAAGTTTTCACCATCAAACCAAACTATTGGAATCCATCTGTGATGCTCGTGACGTCGCTGTGAGGTTCTTCTACGTGGGATTCAAAGTATCCTCGGAGTATGAATCCTGGATCGGGGTCGAGTCAAGGCCAGAGGAATTTCCACGTTCAATTGAAAATAAAGCAGCGACTCATCGACGGAAACATTCACGATCTGCTTCCTCGACAAGAGTCCGACAGGAATTTAGATTATATTTCTCAATAGTGCTTTCTTAAGCGGATGCTCGTTTTTTGGGTATTCCATGGTCTGTTGTTGTTTGTTGTGGTTTTAAGTGTAGACGACATTATCTTGTCCCGGGAAGAAGAAGCATCGTTGAATACTTTTTTCTCGCCGCACTACTTGTAAAAATTAGCATTCATTTGTGTGAGATCTCTGACTTTGTGTGACTCAGCTGAGAGTCCATGTTCGTGTGTCTTTGATCACTATCTCTTGCTGATAAGAACTGCTTCTTGTCAGACGTTGTCTCTTCAGCGACTGAGCTCTGAAAGAGAGTTTCCTTGTTGGTGGGAGTGGTTTCACTTGGAGGTTGAACTTTCAAGACTTCCTTCTTTTCCTCACCGACCCTCCCGTTGTATTCATGTCTTCTTTAAACACACTTTCTTACGTCATCTTGACTTATATTCACTATCAGGGTTTGATATAATTTTCTTTTCTCTTTATTAAGTAACATTCTTTGTTGACACTAGTTATTATACTATTAATCCTGTTTCTTAATTGAGGTATATATGAATATATACAGTTAATTAGTGGTATAATTGGTTTAAGAAGAAAAACAAAAACAACTCACATTTCAATTTTCTCCTTCTTCTGCTGTGTTCAATAACAATAACACAATTAACATTTATTGTTGACATCCTTTGTTTCTGCATGTATTAATGACCTTTTGACCCCATTATCTTGACCATCCTCTCTTCCTATTTCACATTATCAATTGATCAACTCACAATTGGTCACATTGCGTGTAACTTTTGTTGTTTTGTCTATAGCTAATACTTCTAATCTAAAATAAGTGTGTCACTGACTGCTTGCACGTGTGTACGTTTGTTGATATCTAGTTCATGTTTTCTCTTCTTCTACTCTCAATTTCTGATCTTTGCTGTTGTATTTGCTATGCTGCCCCCTGCTGGTTTTCTCTTTGCTTGATTCTTAATTGACTATTGTTCTGACTCAATTGGTGTAATTATTTAATTATTAATTAATTGAATCAATTGCAGTTTATTTTGTTTTTTAAATTTTTAAATTATTACTTTAAATTACATATTATTATTTCAACAATTAGTGCTAAATGTACTATTGTTTTATTATTTTTAGTAAATTAGGGATTGGATTTTTATCTTTTTAATTATTGGAGGAATATTAAGTTATGTGTTGTATTTGGTCTTTAGACAGTCACTCTTATTCCTCTTTGTCAATTGTGCTATATATATATATATATATATATATGCAACTAATTAGGAAGAAAAAATAAATAAATGAGGCCTTCAGGAAAGAAAACATTAAATAATATATTTAGAAATCTTTATATTACCTTTGTTAAAGATAAATCTACCTTAAATCTAAGTTGATCAAAAAATAAGAACTAGAGCAAGAGATTGATGGAAAATAAACAAGTTGAGTTCTAAATTACATATGGACTCGCAAGTGTAATTTAATGATGTAATTGAATTATATAAGCATTGAAAATTACTAGTTTTCATCCACATGACAAAATGATTTGATTGAAGTCTTAAACAAAGGAAACCTAAAATAAATACTAAATTAATACTAGAGTTTAACAGTTCTTGGAGGACAACTTCAATATAAAGATAATAAATGGGTTAATAATGGAACATAAGTTTCTATATCTAACAAAGGACAAGAAAATAAAATAAAAGGATGAATCATTATGAATATAATCGAAAAAATAATTTATAGAGTAGATTTTTACTTTTTTTTTATTCATAAAGTAAGTCTTAGTCTTTTATTAATTGGCTAAACTTAGGTCCAGAAATCCAACAATAGAAATGCTGCAGAAATGGTTGCACAGTCACTTTTTTCTATTTGATATTATCCATTTACTTCAGCAATAGACTTTCAAACCAAATCTTAGAGGAATAATAATGATTCAACTTAGAATATTTTTGGAGCTGATAATGTCATATTTAAGAGAGTTAATACTAAGAGTATTATTGTTAATTAAAGGATTTGACGATACATTGGAATATAAAGTTTGTCAAGAAAACATTTTTAAATACAAATAAATAAGGTTGTTTATTTGTCCCTCAGGGGGAGGACTTAGATAGATACTTAGCTGGATAATAGGTTTGTTACATGTTTGGTGATTCTTGTTGCACGGTTCTGTCGATCATCACAGCTGAAGGAGGCTCTGTCCAGATTGCATTCAATTAGTTAAATTGTTCATGTAGAAAAAAGCTCGAGAATAAGGTACGACTGTGTTTGACTATCTCTCTGACTTAGGTAGTAAATAGGAAGGGGTTATTTTTGTCTACATGAAGTAGTATGAGTAAATTATGAATATAAAGTATGATTTAAAGATGTATTGTTTCTCATTTGTCCAAAGAATGCGATGCTGTTCATGTCTTTCCTATGTTGCAGGACGAGCTCAATGATGCTCTGTTGACGGGGGAGTACGTCAACAACACCTCACACCAAGAGCCCACATCCAAGTCGCCGAAAACGGCGCTGCTGCTTCCTTTTTACCTCGTTAAAGAGGTTTTTCAAAGGAGTGGATACTGGCTCCATATCAATATATATTTTAACAAAATCTTCACTTCAATATAGGCTTATTAGATTTTAGTTAGTTAGTGTAAATGTGTTTGTTTTGATGATTTGGCATTCAATTACTTCAGTTTTAATTCATAATTTGGAATAATAATTATTATTAATATTTTTTTTTGGATTTTCTTTTTTTTTTTTGATTTGAGAGAAATGCTCATAATGTATAATTGTATTAATTAAATTAATCTGTGTTTCCTCTGTTGCTTTCTCACCAAATGTAATCTTTGTGTGGCACTATACGGATGATAGTATAGCATGTATAGTTTATAATCAGATTCGCGATTATTTTGAAATCAGACTTGTCTTTGTTTTATTGCATCATTGTTTCATGATGCAATCAGGGGGAATGTAAGGAAATGACAACTTTACTGTAATCAATCATCTAGATTTAACACACATTTCAAATAGTCAGTTAATTAACTGATAATCTTTCATATTTAATTCATATTAAATAATAATTGTCTTGCATTGCATTCACTGACTGTAACAACTCACAGGCCAGGTTAAATAAAGTCTTCCACACACACAGAAAGAATAAACAATTCCAGATTCCAGCAAGTCTCTGGACACCTGTTTGAGAACTCACACTGAAAGACACAACAGGCCAGCAAGTCGCTGGGAACAGACTCTCTCTAGAAGACAACAACCTTTGGTAAATTTCCACGACGACCACGTGCGTCGGCCATCTTAGAATCAAGTGTTTACAGTTACTGGCCAATCCTACATGTACAATTGACTAGAGGCGTTAACCTGAATATTCTACTATAAAAGATCCACCATTTTGTGGGATCTTTGCGTTCTGGCTCGAAGACGTCTGCGATAGATCTCTCTGTTGATAGATCTCTCTGTTGATAGATCTCTCTGTTGCTAGATCTCTCCGTTGCTAGATCTCTCTGTTAATAGATCTCTCTGTTGCTAGATCTCTCTGTTGATAGATCTCTCTGTTGCTAGATCTCTCTGTTAATAGATCTCTCTGTTGCTAGATCTCTCTGTTGATAGATCTATCTGTTGCTAGATCTCTCTGTTGCTAGATCTCTCTGTTAATAGATCTCTCTGTTGCTAGATCTCTCTGTTGATAGATCTCTCTGTTGCTAGATCTCTCTGTTGATAGATCTCTCTGTTGCTAGATCTCTCTGTTGCTAGATCTCTCTGTTGATAGATCTCTCTGTTGCTAGATCTCTCTGTTGATAGATCTCTCTGTTGATAGATCTCTCTGTTGCTAGATCCCTCTGTTGATAGATCTCTCTGTTGCTAGCTCTCTCTGTTGCTAGATCTCTCTGTTGCTAGATCTCTCTGTTGATAGATCTCTCTGTTGCTAGATCCCTCTGTTGATAGAGCTCTCTGTTGCTAGATCTCTCTGTTGATAGATCTCTCTGTTGATAGATCTCTCTGTTGCTAGATCCCTCTGTTGATAGATCTCTCTGTTGCTAGATCTGTCTGTTGATAGATCTGTCTGTTGATAGATCGCTCTGTTGCTAGATCTGTCTGTTGCTAGATCCCTCTGTTGATAGATCTCTCTGTTGCTAGATCTGTCTGTTGATAGATCTCTCTGTTGCTAGATCTCTCTGTTGCTAGATCTCTCTGTTGCTAGATCTCTCTGTTGATAGATCTCTCTGTTGATAAATCTCTCTGTTGCTAGATCCCTCTGTTGATAGATCTCTCTGTTGCTAGATCTCTCTGTTGCTAGATCTGTCTGTTGCTAGATCCCTCTGTTGATAGATCTCTCTGTTGCTAGATCTGTCTGTTGATAGATCTCTCTGTTGCTAGATCTCTCTGTTGCTAGATCTCTCTGTTGCTAGATCTCTCTGTTGCTAGATCTCTCTGTTGCTAGATCTCTCTGTTGCTAGATCTCTCTGTTGATAGATCTCTCTGTTGCTAGATCTCTCTGTTGATAGATCTCTCTGTTGCTAGATCTCTCTGTTGATAGATCTCTCTGTTGATAGATCTCTCTGTTGCTAGATCTCTCTGTTGATAGATCTCTCTGTTGCTAGATCTCTCTGTTGCTAGATCTCTCTGTTGATAGATCTCTCTGTTGCTAGATCTCTCTGTTGATAGATCTCTCTGTTGCTAGATCCCTCTGTTGATAGATCTCTCTGTTGCTAGCTCTCTCTGTTGCTAGATCTCTCTGTTGGTAGATCTCTCTGTTGATAGATCTCTCTGTTGCTAGATCCCTCTGTTGATAGAGCTCTCTGTTGCTAGATCTCTCTGTTGATAGATCTCTCTGTTGATAGATATCTCTGTTGCTAGATCCCTCTGTTGATAGATCTCTCTGTTGCTAGATCTGTCTGTTGATAGATCTGTCTGTTGATAGATCGCTCTGTTGCTAGATCTGTCTGTTGCTAGATCCCTCTGTTGATAGATCTCTCTGTTGATAGATCTCTCTGTTGATAGATCTCTCTGTTGCTAGATCCCTCTGTTGATAGATCTCTCTGTTGCTAGATCTCTCTGTTGCTAGATCTGTCTGTTGCTAGATCCCTCTGTTGATAGATCTCTCTGTTGCTAGCGCCGTGTTCATGTAAGTTTGTCTCTGACTTCTATAGTATATATATGATAGTGGACATGAGGAAGGAGAGGAGACCTCACCAACCACTGTTTATCCGGGATCTTGAAGTGGAGCGGGTGAGCAGCTTTAAGTACCTCGGGGTCCACATCACTGAGGACTTAACGTGGGCCACCAACACAACACAGCTGGTCAAGAAGGCACAGCAACATCTGTACTTTCTGAGGAGGCTGAGGAAGTTTGGCATGTCGACAAAGATCCTCAGAAACTTCTACAGCTGTGTCGTGGAGAGCAGTCTGACCAACTGCATCACTGCGTGGTACGGCAGCTCCACGGCCATGTACCGCAAACGTCTGCAGAGAGTGGTTAAGACAGCGGAGAGGATCACCAGGTCTCCACTGCCCTCTCTGCACAGCATCTACCACCACAGAGTCCACAGGAGAGCTGCCACCATCATCAAGGACAGTTCCCACCCACAACATGGACTGTTTACACTCCTGCCCTCGGGACGCAGGTACAGGAGTGCAAAATGCAGGACCACACGCCTGAGAAACTCTTTCTACCCCACTGCAATAAGAATCATGAACAGCTGAACACTGCACTGTTGTCACTTTAAATCCATCTCATGTACAGTTCCCCTCCCTTTCTTATATTATTATTATTATTTTTTTATTTTTTTATATTTTTTTTATTGTTATTTCATCTTGACTTTTTTGCTATGTATATTTATTTTTATTTTTATTTTTATTTTTTTTTGTTACGCCAATATTTGTGGAGGGACGGCAAAGAAAGAATTTCATTGCATAGGGAAACGTGTTTCTCGATGTATATGACAATAAACACTTTGAATCTTGAATGCCTATACTGTAATTGATACCAATGAATGCTTAAACAATTAAAATAAAGTTTTTATGATAACAGTTCATATCTTTTATTATGACAGGTTGATAAAAAGCAACTCATGTACAATATTCATATTGGAGTTAATAGCTTATCCAGTGTCAAAAGTTAAAAGTTTACTACTATTGGAATAATTACATCTATAATCACACGTAATCAATAATATGTATTGCATAAGTACAAACATAATCATACATTAGTAATCAATAACATGTACATTAATTAACAGAGGCTTGATATTGAGGCTAGTGTGAACTATCATGCTCATTTTCAGACCCCCAGGGGCCGCTGGGAATGAACCGGCTCCAAAAACGTGTTTTTCATGACTGTTGCTCTTTTGCACTAGGGGACCGTCAGACTCTGTAAATTAAATTGTATCTTTCTAGCTTCACATGGGCCCACGTGACAGTCAATGGTCGATTTATAGAGCTTCAAAGTCCAGATTTCTCCAAGTTTCCCATGATACCATGGGGCACAGGAAGTTCATAGCAACATCAAACCACCACAGCTCAACTCAGAATGGAGTCTAGAATAACATATCCAAATATCAGCTCTGAGGTCCAAGTAGAAAAAAAGTTGCCTAAGTCCATTCCTGAAGGATCAGGTCTGCTTATTACACTCAGAGACCATCTTGACAGAAGAATGACAACCTCTCCCTCATTTTTGGACTCATTGACACCAAACTTCTCACAGGATAGTAGGAGACCATCTGAATGTGTCATATAAATATCAGCTTTACAAGGGCCTTCATGCCTCTTGAAGATAGATAATTAACCCTTTGATGTAGCACAGACCACTACCAACAAATACATCATGTTGGTGTGTGTAGTTTTCTGATAGTATAATAGCAGTCTTGAGTCACCTATCAATAACATAAATATGTATATTTTAAAGTTCAAACATGTACTGTGGCTCTCACAAAGCTTTTAGACGTGTGGTCTTCTATTTCATAGTTTGAGTGTAATTTACAAATAGCTCTTCAGTTGCTATTTTAAACAATGATGATTACTGATGAATTAAATCATTTTTTACTGCTTACCCATATCACATGGAATGACAACATTGTGAAATTATGAAAGTTATTGCAAGTGTGGTGATTTCAAGAAAGCAGTGGTTTATCTCTATTTATATCTTAAATATCTCCACTGTGTTTTGCTGCATGTTTGTTTGTTTATGTTTGTATTTTGTTTAATACTTTGGGTGTTGATGGTTAATAATTGAGTAGTGAAGGGTTAGGTATAGACAAGCTTATGCTTCATCCTTGTAACTTTTTCGACATTTTGGGTAAATATTATTGTTTGACTATAATTATTGTTTTACTAATGTCATTGGTTTTGTTCGTTTTTCTTCTTGTTCGTTTACTTTCTTATGTAACATGTTTGAAATAAAGCATTCATTCATTCATGATTCATTAACATATGATGTCTGCTTTGCCTGAATATTGTTCATGTTGAACTCTATGTCGATCTCAAACCAGGGTAAACAGAGACCTTTTAACAAATTTTAAATCACCAATAGTAATTTTCACAACACATTACTGCACTGATGATGAATACTATGGGACGTTATTCAAAATGATGTCAAATTGTGCTTTATTACAGGTTTCATATCAAACAAATGTTCACAGATCGTCACAAATGTCACGAGTAACCATCAGAGTCAATCTGCACGACGTTGATGGTCTCGTCCTCAGCGAAGACTTGTGTGTAGTAGTTTCTGGTCCAAGTCATGGTTCGAGTGACGTCATGCTGACTTGCTGCTGCTCCTCAAATGCTCTGAAGATCCTTCAAAGCCTCACCAGTCAAGCCCATGGTGCATCTTAAAAGAATAAGACAATAAGAATGAGCAGCTGTACTTCTGTTCTTCACTTGCTAAATAAACTCTTACCTTGCTGTGACGCTGCCATGCGAGACAACTCTTTCAGGGAATCACAATGACTTGACAGAGACCAGAGGTGGTTCATCTCTTTCTCAAGAATCTTTCACTTCCTGCCGTCTCCTTACTGCCATAACAACGTTGAATCCTCTTTGTCTGAAAGTCAACAGAATCGGAAAAAATTGTGTATGAAGTTGTATGATTCCGATCATTTGAAGTGTAAAATCTATTGAAAAAGACTCTTCAGTCTGGTACCTTCCACCTTGACAGGCACGACCAAGTGTTTCCAACAACAGAAGCCAGAAAGCCTTGACCATAAGCGTCAGCATGTCAGTGCGTCCTGCCACAGAAATGTATTGATCATTATTACCAAACACGACTATTTTAATGACCAAAGTGTGTATGATGTAACCATCTCACCTGCTTTTGACATGGTGACCCCTTCCACCTCCGATGGTTAGTCCAGCACCTGATATGCAGCACTCCATCTCACCTAGAAAAGAACATAGAATTGCATTTTAGATTATTTACATGATGGGATGTGCTGTAGGTTTACAAGTTTGTGTTCACTATGTTACAAATATTACTCACTTACCTCACATTTGAAATAATTTGTCAGGAACCACAGAGAGAAAGGTTTCATGTCAAGCAGGTCTGGAGTTCTGGGCAGTTCTTGCAGGTCACTTCCATGCAGAACAAAACAAAAACATACTAGTGCTCCCTTTAAAATATAATAAATCAATGAATACAAGCAAGTTTACTTGATTATTCAGAGATAAGCTCTCCATGTTTCCTTCATCCATTGTTTGGTGGTGTTTCCATCTGGTTTATCTCTTTATGCTGGAATTTAAAATACTTTTCATTATTATTATACATATATTCTTTCATTTAAAGAAAACAACAAAAGATCAAATCCCTCATCCAAAAGTGTTCAAATAAACCTATACTTATATACTTAAATACGATAAATATGTTATCTGTATTAATATGCGGAAGTGATAAATTAAATCAATATCTTGAATATCATTTATTATTTTCGTCCTTTCAAAATAACAAACAAAATACGTGTGTGAGTTACATTATAATTTAAAAAGCTAAGTTTTAGCGAACTAGCTCTCGTGTTAACGCACCACAGAAAGTTACATTACACGCAATGAAACCTTATTTCGGAGTCTTAAAGCAATAATTATATCTTACCTCAATAGACGAGTGACGCGCACCTGGTTCCGTCAAATTATGCACAAACGTGAGCACAAAATGCTATCGATCTTTGTCAACAATTGTGACGTCAACAGCCGGAGGTTTGGCGGAAGTTGCGTGTGCGGCAGTTTGAAAACTTTTTAGCTGACGCTAAACTTAAACTAAACTTAACTCGGTCTTTATACAAGCACACATCTACAATTGTATTCATGGCGCTTTTAAACAAACAAGCACAATATCTCATTTTATTCCTGTGGTGTGACGTCACCGCTGCAGGATCAGTTTATTAGCGCGTGTGACGTCACCTCTGCAGGATCGCGATTACTGTTGACAAACGTCACGTAGACGCTCATAATCGCAGCTAAATAAAAAGAACATATGTCCATGAATGCAATCTCAATGAAAGATTCTATTTTCATAGAAAAGCGCACCGGATTATAAAGAGGATGAAGCGAAATAGCACATCCAGACTTTATTTTACTCATTCATAAAACAATGTCAACATTATGGAGTTGAAACACCTAAAAATATTCAATATAGTCCCTTTTACAGGACCTTTTAAGCATGTATTAATCCGCGAGAGCCTCTTGACTTCCGCGATGTGTGAACAATCCAAACTTCAAAAAAAAAAATTAAGCATTTTTTACCGATTGATGTTCATCTCCTTAAAGTGGTTCGAGGTCGTTAAGCACAATCGGGGGTAGAATCGCACTGTTGACATTAAACATTTCAAGTGCGCTTCATAGTTGTAGAATTACGACAGCCAAATGACAACAGCATCACGTCACGTCACGTTACCATGGCAACGAAGAGGTGGGCGACGCGTCAAATGTAACCCAGGTCGTTTGAATCCGACGCCGGGGAGTGCTCTGTATATTACTGGGTGACCCGGGTAGGCGAAAACCGACGTTTTTGTCCCCCCTGTAACGTTACCTTAGGGACGCCAGGGGGACATTGCACGGCGAAAGGACGGTATGACGCCTTGGGTGTGAGGACGTGTTGCAAAACCTTACTTTGACTGGCTGGTCGCCATTTTCTTTGCATGTGTCTTTGGTACAAAAAAAACAAAACATTGAAATATATCGTGTGCAAATATTTCTCGTAACTCTTGACCATGTGTCGCCCCGATCCCCAAGACGAGAGAACCAGAACCCAGAGGTCGTCTATTGCAGAGCCTCCTATTTACACAGACTCTGTGGCATCGCGCGACAAGAGCTTCCGCTGTATTTACATTCAAAACTTCTTGAAATCAAAATCACAAAAACATCATCCGTCTCTCGACTCTCTCGAGTACGTCAGTGTCGTCGTGACTCAATATTCAGCGGTCGACTTGAAACTTTGAACTTTTTATTGAAATGTTGTCGTTTTCTATAATTGAATTGAATTTCTTCTTTTTTTTTAACAACAAATTTAATCATTTCTACATCGAAAAATTGTTTTTCTTCATTAATTTCATTTGGTTCGTTTTTTTTACATAGAGTTTGATATTCGAATTCCATTTACCGTATTTTCCGGACTATAAGTCGCAATTTTTTTCATAGTTTGTCCGGGGGGGGGGGGGGGGGTCGCGACTTATACTCTGGAGCGACTTATGTGTGAAATTATTAACACATTATTAGCGGTATATCATTTCACATGTTATTTTCACACTAAATCACAAGAGGGCGCTCTAGGCCTGTGTTGATCATTTCCACGTAGAAGAGGAAGCATCTTCTACCTCCGGAGTTAGTTAGTTGTTTAAAAGTGACACGAGGATGAAGAGTTATTTGGAGTTACACGGATGGTTTGGTAAACTTGTTAGTTATTTATGCTATAGTTCTCTGAATAACTCTTCATATGTTATGTTAACATACCAGGTTCTCAGTTCATGTAACGTAACATACAATTATTCTGTTGTTGCCTCTATTTTTATTTTAAATTCTCTTTCAAGATCACATGTCTGTTCTTGGTGTTGGATTTTATCAAATAAATTTCCCCCAAAAATGCGACTTATACTCCAGTGCGACTTATATATGTTTTTTCCTTCTTTATTATGCATTTTATGTCTGGAGCGACTTGTGCTCCGGAGCCACTTATAGTCCGGAAAATACGGTGTTAAAAAATGAATTTAATAAATTAAATATTTTTTCATTCGTAGTCATTTAAATTCTATATAAAAATGAAGTTAAAATCGTGTCACCAGACATTACCAACAGAGCACCGAGCTACTGGATCCAACAATCACGTGATCAGCTGAAAAGTTTGATCTCAGAACTTTTAGCCAATCCTGCGACACGCAGACGATCACGTGATGACGTAGAATAACACGATCCAGTAGCTCGGTGCTCTGTTGGTTTTGTCTGGTGACTCTAAAATACCAACATTTTTATATTGAATTGAAAAGACCTCAAATTTAAAAATGTCAAGAAAATAAACAATATAAAGAAAATATTGATTTCAATGATATAAAAAAATAAACATTTCAATAAATTCAAAGTTTCAACATTTAAAATGTTCAATTCAAACGCTTTACATTCTGACGACACTGATACTTCACTCTCTCTCTTTCTAACCATAAACATGGAGTTTGTTTCCACTGGACTTCACTTTAGCTCGGAGCGAATAGATTGCTAAGCTAAACACCAGCTCATAGTGAGTCACTTTTGTCAAATTGACATTTGATCTTTTTTTCTCACTCGTCTTCATTCACTTTGGTTTGTTTTCGGAGACGACTTGTCATTTTGAAAATAAGTTAAAAAACAGGACTTTTATGCTATTATATGACTTTAAACTATGTTAATGTGATGTTAATGTTTTTAAAAGTGCAGGGGTTTGAGAAAATTAACTGATAAAAGTGAAAAAGTAAATTGAATGAAGCAATAATTATGTTTTTATTGCATTAAAATAGTGTCAATAATATGATTTCACAACAGTTTACGTTGAAGCTTCACAACTGATAAAGCGAACAGGAGGTTTACGCAGAACATCCTCGTGATGTTATCATCTAGTTCCAGGAATCGTAGACGAGAAGCTGCTGATGGTGAAGAGATTGACATCATGAAGTCGCAGCAGAGTCGACTCTCACTCACAGACGAAGACATGGCTGCACTGATCCTGCTGCTGGTGACGTTCTTCTCCAACAACATCCTCGCTGAGATCCTCAAGAAAGAAGGAATGTCTCATCACTTCATCCTGAACAAACCAGCTGATGACGTCTGCTTGATCTCAAGATGGATCGGTGAGGAGAAGGAACTTCTGTGGAACTCTTCACAGCATCATGACTCCAGTCTTCAGGGAGAAGCTTCTTATGAAATATACCCTCTGAAGGTTTCAGACTCGGGTCAGTACCAAGAACAGTGCTGGACCCAGAACAACGTGACGCACGAGAAGAACTTCACTCTCCTGGTTTGTGACACACGAAAGATGAGACGTCAGGACTTGAAACCTTATGTTGGACAGACACTGGAGCTGAACTGTGACTGTGTGGGACCAAACCAGAGTGTCCAGTTGGCTTTACGTCAATATGACCATAGAACAAGAAATGTTGATTTAGCTTTAATCGATGATGAAACATCTTTAATACACAAACTACAGCAAGTGAAGAACAAATCATCTCTTCTGGTAACGTTTGACATAAGTTCTGATTCAGTCTATTATTACTGTCTGCAGAAGAACCATCAGAGCTGTGAACTACTGAAGGAGTTTAATGTTTATAGACAATATAATAACATTCACAGGTGGGTGGGAGAGAGTCTGGAGCTGAACTGCTCTGACTTCAGTGGAAACAAACCACACAAGTGGATCATTGATTCATTGATGAAATATGAAGTGATTGACAACTACACTCTGATGTTTCCATCACTGACTTTGAACCACTCAGGTATATACACCTGTGATCGCAGTGGTCAGTATGATTTTTACTACCTGTATGTGTGTCCTGAGTCTGACCCGCCTGCTGATGTGTTCTTCACTGGAGGAGAGAACGTGACTCTACAGTGTGACTGGAAACAGCCTGATTACATTCTCTGGTTCATGAAGACAAACAGAACTGAAGGAAGAACATCAGAAGTATATGAAGAACAAGAAGACAGAATCTTTCTCTCCGACACGAGCCTGGTGATCACTAACATCTCTCTGGAACACAGCGGAGAGTTCTGGTGTGTGGTTGAGAAAGACAGACGTTGTGTGTTCACATCTAAGACCCTTGTAATGTTCGGAGAGCCAGAGGTTGATCACCATCTAGTGCGGTCTGTGATGCTCAGTGTCGTGATCTTCATGATGTGTGTTGTTGTTGTTGTTGTTGTTGTTGTGGTCCCGAGGAGCAGGAGGAGAGAGCAGCTCCCAGCACCTGTGGAGGAAGTGGAGATGTTGGAAGTGTCTCCAGCGTCAGCAGATGTTCAGCCAGAGACTCTCTGAGGCGTCAACATGATCCACGAGTGTTTGGATGAATCTTTCTTTGACTGTTTGTTTGTAATCATTGTGACTCTTGTTTCCTCTTCAGTGTCAATAAAGTTCAAACATTGACCTCCAATAAAAGACTCCAGTTTTCTTTGTGTAGAGATGAAGTCGATGAGTTTACGTCACATATTATTCTGACTTCTTTCTTCCTGTTTTCCTTCTTTCTGCTCCTCAGTCTGGTTCTGTTTCTCACTGATGTCTCTTCTCTTTTCAAATATTTTCTCCAGAAAACAAGGTCAATAATCTCCTTTTTTAATCTCCTTCCTGATCTCATCACAGACTGCTTCAATAATGATGTATTTGACACGAGAACACAGTGTTTATAAATGTCTCTCATCTTTCTGACATTTCTACACTTGTTAATGCAAGGATTTTGATGCTTTTATTTTGTTACGTGTTCTATTATTTTGAAAAACTTCAACCGGAAGTTGAACTTGTTGCTTTCCGCGCGAGTGTCAAAAGACATATTAAAACTATAACTAAAACAATAATAAATAAATAAGCCTTATAATAAATAAATAAATAAATCAACAATAAACATTAACACACACAAAACAATTAAAATAAACTGTAGTCATTTATAATTTGCAATAGTATGTTCTCCCCGTGTTGCCTGGGTTTACTCCGGACACTCCGGTTTCCTCCCACAGTCCAGAAACATACAGAGGTTGATTGAGAACTTGGAGAAAATTGTCCGTAAGTATGAGTGTGTGTGTGAATGGTTGTCTGTTTTTTTTGTCCTGAGACAGACTGGCGTCCTGTCCAGGGTGTCCCCTGCCTCTCGCCCTATGATACTGGGATAGACTCCAGTCTCCCCGCGACCAACATAAGGGATGAAGCGGCAGAAAATTAATGAATAAATGAAATATTTCAACATTCATTTAGTTCAAACAATTGATTACAGTGTCAGTGTGAATTGTACATAGTATTCTTTTATCTACTTTGTATTCTTAATATATTTTTACAACAGTTTGTTCTTCTGTCGAGAATCGAACCTTCATTTACCGAAAGATTTTCACTTCTTGACCCCATTTTTCTTTTCCTCAGGACGAGACGTGGAAGGAAGTGAAAGGACTTTGGATCTTCTCGCTGCTCAGTTTGTTTCTTCTTGGTGTCGAGAGATGTGTTGACGACATGAGTCCAGAGGAGTCGGTGCTAATGTTTTTATTACTTTCATATTCAAATCAACACAATCAGACTATTGTGGTTACAAGCAGAACTATTGCACCAACACCTGGCTGACACAACAGTGAAAGAATGATTTCAACCAAAAAAAAAGAAAGAGGCACAAAAACACAACAGAGATCCGGGTCGGCGCCTCTGGAACAGACCGAGTCGTTATACAGTACAATCCAAGAACTACAAGCTCACGCCGGCGCGTGAACCCTCGCGGTGCCTCGGTGAAAAGACAGAAAAAGTAACACAAGTTCAAAACAATGGTATAAACCAGCACGACATTTATTACACAACATAAATAGAAGAAGATATTGTGTTTCTGAACAGGCATATATGTGAACTACAAAGAGAGACTGAAGAGAGGATCAAGTTATTGTCAGCAGGATACACGTTCTGCAGGTTCTGCTTAACGAAGAGTCACCGAGAGATCTATTGTGGTGAAGAACAGCCTTCCTACCGAGGAGAGAAGCACACACAGGACTAACTACAGAGAGATCCCATGCTGTTATATAGTCCACCATGCTGGTCCGGAGCGACGACGCCGGCATGTGGAGCTCAGGATGACAAGATACCTCCACATCTTCGTACGCTCGCGTTTCCTCCCAAACTAAATGCTTGTTTATTGAAAGTCTCTCACGCGGGTTTTGGCGAGGAAGGAGATGTAGATCCACGTTTCTTGGATCTAGAAAAGAGAAGTGAACCCTCCCCTCCGTCACGCGGTCTCTGCCCACCAGCCTTCAGTGACCCCCCCGGTTTGAATCTGCTGACCGAAGCCCTTCCGTGAAAATAAAAGCACCCAGAAAAAGAGGGGGATCATCTCCAGTGGAGCCAAGTTTTCCCGGAAAACCATGAAAAACAAACAAATATTCCACGGAGAGCATTTACACGTCAGTCGCCATGATGTGTGGCCGGGTACTGACCACTGCGGCTCCCTCAGCCTCGCGCCACACCACGAGCAGCACAGATGGATTGAAGGATACGAACAAAACCAAAGCTTACGTTCCAAAGAATTATGAGAATTCAGTCGCAATTTTTACATTTTTCTTGAATAAAAGTTAAGAAAAAATGCATGTTTTTTAAATAAATAAAGTAAATAATAATGAGTGATAACTAAAAAATCTGCGTTTTTATTTTCATAATAACATCTTTAATTAATTTACAACATATTCTATTGTTTTCATCACTAACTCTGAAGAAAGATAAAAAACTTTAAATGATTTCTAGTTTCAAACACTACAGACACTTACAGCAGTAAATACATGAACATTGACTTCCTTTTAACTGAAATTAATATTGTCATTAAGTTGTTCTATACGTCTCTAAATATTACCACATTGTATCGTATTTGACAAGAGGAGTTGATCACATAAAAATAAATAAAATAAAATAAAAGTACGTTAAGTAAAGTAAAGTAAAGTAAAGTAAAGTAAAGTAAAGTAAAGTAAAGTAAAGTAAAGTAAAGTAAAGTAAAGTAAAGTAAAGTAAAGTAAAGTAAAGTAAAACAAAATAAAATATAAAAGCAAATAAAAGTAAATAAAATAAATAAAGTAAAATAAAATAAAATAAAGGAAATAGTTAAACAAATAAAAATAAATAAAATAAAATAGTAGTGAAATTGAAATTAAATTAAATCAAAACAAAACAAACAGAAAAAAGAAAAATTTGAATTTCATTTCATTTTATTTTCTTTAAATATTTAGTATTAAATGAATCATTTGATCAATCTATCGTCCAGGCCTAACTGAAGACATAATGTTGACTAGAAAACTGCTGCTACTGTTACTGGTACCTTCAATAAGTCATCATCGTCATAAAGAAGTTTTCACCATCAAACCAAACTATTGGAATCCATCTGTGATGCTCGTGACGTCGCTGTGAGGTTCTTCTACGTGGGATTCAAAGTATCCTCGGAGTATGAATCCTGGATCGGGGTCGAGTCAAGGCCAGAGGAATTTCCACGTTCAATTGAAAATAAAGCAGCGACTCATCGACGGAAACATTCAGGATCTGCTTCCTCGACAAGAGTCCGACAGGAATTTAGATTATATTTCTCAATAGTGCTTTCTTAAGCGGATGCTCGTTTTTTGGGTATTCCATGGTCTGTTGTTGTTTGTTGTTGTTTTAAGTGTAGACGACATTATCTTGTCCCGGGAAGAAGAAGCATCGTTGAATAATTTTTTCTCGCCGCACTACTTGTAAAAAATTTAGCATTCATTTGTGTGAGATCTCTGACTTTGTGTGACTCAGCTGAGCGTCTATGTGTGTCTTTGATCACTATCTCTTGCTGATAAGAACAACTGCTGCTTGGCAGACTTGTCTCTTCAGCTGCTGCAGGTCCGACTGAGCTCCGAAAGACATTTTCCTTGTTGGTGGGAGTGGTTTCACTTGGAGGTTGAACTTTCAAGACTTCCTTCTTTTCCTCACCGACCCTCCCATTGTATTCATGTCTTCTTTAAACACACATTCTTACGTCATCTTGACTTATATTCACTATCAGGGTTTGATATAATTTTCTTTTCTCTTTATTAAGTAACATTCTTTGTTGACACTAGTTATTATACTATTAATCCTGTTTCTTAATTGAGGTATATATGAATATATACAGTTAATTAGTGGTATAATTGGTTTAAGAAGAAAAACAAAAACAACTCACATTTCAATTTTCTCCTTCTTCTGCTGTGTTCAATAACAATAACACAATTAACATTTATTGTTGACATCCTTTGTTTCTGCATGTATTAATGACCTTTTGACCCCATTATCTTGACCATCCTCTCTTCCTATTTCACATCGTCAATTGATCAACTCACAATTGGTCACATTGCGTGTAACTTTTGTTGTTTTGTCAATAGCTAATACTGCTAATCTAAAATAAGTGTGTCACTGACTGCTTGCACGTGTGTACGTTTGTTGATATCTAGTTCATGTTTTCTCTTCTTCTCTCAATTTCTGATCTTTGCTGTTGTATTTGCTATGCTGCCCCCTGCTGGTTTTCTCTTTGCTTGATTCTTAAGGTAAGGTAAGGTAAGGTAAGGTAAAACTTTATTGATCCCTCAGGAGGTCTCCTTTGGGAAATTGTTTTTTACCAATAGCCAGCAATTTTTCATAAACAATAAAAAATAATACATAAAAAATAAAGTAAGAAGAACATAAAGAGGAAGAACAAGATGACACAATCTAAGTCTAAAGACAAAGACAAAGAACATAGGTCAAGGAAAAAAAAACAAAAAAACAACAAAAAAAAAAAACAACAAAGACAAAGATACAAAGACTAACATGGAACAGAACATCCAGATACTTTCACTCCACTCCTGCCCCGAACTCAGAATTGTACAATTTAATAGCCCGAGGGATGAATGAGTCCCTGAGTCTATTTGTTTTGCACCTGGGTAGGAGCATTCGTGCACTCATTCTGCTTCTCTGCTCACTGATGACAGTGTTCAGAGGATGACTGTCATCATCATGATGGACAGCAGTTTGTTCAACGACATCCTCTCAGCAACTGTCACCAGTGAGTCCAGCTTCATTCCAACCACAGAACCAGCCCTCCTGATCAACCTGTCCAACCTGTTGACACTCCTCTTGGACACATTTCCACCCCAACAATTGACTATAATTGACTATTGTTCTGACTCAATTGGTGTAATTATTTAATTATTAATTAATTGAATCAATTGCAGTTTATTTTGTTTTTTAAATTTTTAAATTATTACTTTAAATTACATATTATTATTTCAACAATTAGTCCTAAATGTACTATTGTTTTATTATTTTTAGTAAATTAGGGATTGGATTTTTATCTTTTTAATTATTGGAGGAATATTAAGTTATGTGTTGTATTTGGTCTTTAGACAATCATTCTTATTCCTCTTTGTCAATTGTGCTATATATATATATATATATATTTATATATATATATATATATATATATATATATATATATATATATATATATATATATATATATGCAACTAATTAGGAAGAAAAAATAAATAAATGAGGCCTTCAGGAAAGAAAACATTAAATAATATATTTAGAAATCTTTATATTACCTTTGTTGAAGATAAATCTACCTTAAATCTAAGTTGATCAAAAAATAAGAACTAGAGCAAGAGATTGATGGAAAATAAACAAGTTGAGTTCTAAATTACATATGGACTCGCAAGTGTAATTTAATGATGTAATTGAATTATATAAGCATTGGAAATGACTAGTTTTCATCCACATGACAAAATGATTTGATTGAAGTCTTAAACAAAGGAAACCTAAAATAAATACCAAATTAATACTAGAGTTTAACAGTTCTTGGAGGACAACTTCAATATAAAGATAATAAATGGGTTAATAATGGAACATAAGTTTCTATATCTAACAAAGGACAAGAAAATAAAATAAAAGGATGAATCATTATGTGGACCCTGGTCTGGTCTCCTGGATTACGGACTATCTTACTAATCGACCACAGTATGTCAGGCTGAAGGACATCAAGTCTGACACTATGGTGTGCAGTACAGGAGCACCTCAGGGGACAGTACTGGCCCCTCTCCTCTTCACCATCTACACTTCAGACTTCTGCTACAACTCAGAGCTGAGTCTCGTCCAGAAGTATGCTGACGACACTGCCATTGTTGGATGCATCAGGGACAACAGCGAAGACGAGTACAGGAGTCTGATATGTGACTTTGTGGACTGGAGTGAGAGGAACCACTTGCAGCTGAACACCTCAAAAACCAAGGAGCTGGTCTTGGATTTCGGGAGGTCCAGGACAAAGCCACGTCCAGTGTCCATCAGAGGCGACGAGGTGGAGATAGTGGACAACTATAAGTACCTCGGTGTGTGGATGGACAGTAAACTGGACTGGTCCTGCAACACAGACCATGTGTATAAGAAGGTTCAGAGTAGACTGTACTTTCTGAGGAGGCTTCGATCATTTAACATCTGCAAGAAGCTCCTCTGCATGTTCTACCAGTCTGTGGTGGCCAGTGTCCTGTTCTATGCTGTGGTGTGTTGGGGTGGAAATGTGTCCAAGAGGAGTGTCAACAGGTTGATCAGGAGGGCTGGTTCTGTGGTTGGAATGAAGCTGGACTCACTGGTGACAGTTGCTGAGAGGATATCATTGAACAAACTACTGTCCATCATGGATGATGACAGTCATCCTCTGAACACTGTCATCAGTGAGCAGAGAAGCAGAATGAGTGCACGAATGCTCCTACCCAGGTGCAAAACAAATAGACTCAGGGACTCATTCATCCCTCGGGCTATTAAATTGTACAATTCTGAGTTCGGGGGCAGGAGTGGAGTGAAAGTATCTGGATGTTCTGTTCCATGTTAGTCTCTGTATCTTTGTCTTTGTTGTTTTTCTTTCCTTGACCTATGTCCTTTGTCTTTGTCTTTAGACTTAGATTGTGTCATCTTGTTCTTCCTCTTTATGTTCTTCTTATTTTATTTTTTATGTATTATTTTTTATTGTTTATGAAAAATTGCTGGCTATTGGTAAAAAACAATTTCCCAAAGGAGACCTCCTGAGGGATCAATAAAGTTTTACCTTACCTTACCTTACCTTATTATGAATATAATCGAAAAAATAATTTATAGAGTAGATTTTTACTTTTTTTTTATTCATAAAGTAAGTCTTAGTCTTTTATTAATTGGCTAAACTTAGGTCCAGAAATCCAACAATAGAAATGCTGCAGAAATGGTCACTTTTTTCTATTTGATATTATCCATTTACTTCAGCAATAGACTTTCAAACCAAATCTTAGAGGAATAATAATGATTCAACTTAGAATATTTTTGGAGCTGATAATGTCTAATAATAATGATAATATTTAAGAGAGTTAATACTAAGAGTATTATTGTTAATTAAAGGATTTGACGATACATTGGAATATAAAGTTTGTCAAGAAAACATTTTTTAAATACAAATAAATAAGGTTGTTTATTTGTCCCTCAGGGGGAGGACTTAGATAGATACTTAGCTGGATAATAGGTTTGTTACATGTTTGGTGATTCTTGTTGCACGGTTCTGTCGATCATCACAGCTGAAGGAGGCTCTGTCCAGATTGCATTCAATTAGTTAAATTGTTCATGTAGAAAAAAGCTTGAGAATAAGGTACGACTGTGTTTGACTATCTCTCTGACTTAGGTAGTAAATAGGAAGGGGTTATTTTTGTCTACATGAAGTAGTATGAGTAAATTATGAATAAAAAGTATGATTTAAAGATGTATTGTTTCTCATTTGTCCAAAGAATGCGATGCTGTTCATGTCTTTCCTATGTTGCAGGACGAGCTCAATGATACTCTGTTGACGGGGGAGTACGTCAACAACACCTCACACGAAGAGCCCACATCCAAGTCGCCAAAAACGGGGGCTGCTGCTTCCTTTTTACCTCGTTAAAGAGGTTTTTCAAAGCAGTGGATACTGGCTCCATATCAATATATATTTTAACAAAATCTTTACTTCAATATAGGCTTATTAGATTTTAGTTAGTTAGTGTAAATATGTTTGTTTTGATGATTTGGCATTCAATTACTTCAGTTTTAATTCATAATTTGGAATAATAATTATTATTAATATTTTTTTTTTGATTTTCTTTTTTTTTTTTTGATTTGAGAGAAATGCTCATAATGTATAATTGTATTAATTAAATTAATCTGTGTTTCCTCTGTTGCTTTCTCACCAAATGTAATCTTTGTGTGGCACTATACGGATGATAGTATAGCATGTATAGTTTATAATCAGATTCGCGATTATTTTGAAATCAGACTTGTCTTTGTTTTATTGCATCATTGTTTCATGATGCAATCAGGGGGAATGTAAGGAAATGACAACTTTACTGTAATCAAGCATCTAGATTTAACACACATTTCAAATAGTCAGTTAATTAACTGATAATCTTTCATATTTAATTCATATTAAATAATAACTGTCTTGCATTGCATTCACTGACTGTAACAACTCACAGGCCAGGTCAAATAAAGCCTTCCACACACACAGAAAGATTAAACAATTCCAGATTCCAGCAAGTCTCTGGACACCTGTTTAAGAACTCACACTGAAAGACACAACAGGCCAGCAAGTCGCTGGGAACAGACTCTCTCTAGAAGACAACAACCTTTGGTAAATTTCCACGACGACCACGTGCGTCGGCCATCTTAGAATCAAGTGTTTACAGTTACTGGCCAATCCTACATGTACAATTGACTAGAGGTGTTAACCTGAATATTCTACTATAAAAGATCCACCATTTTGTGGGATCTTTGCGTTCTGGCTCGAAGACGTCTGCGATAGATCTCTCTGTTGATAGATCTCTCTGTTGATAGATCTCTCTGTTGCTAGATCTCTCTGTTGATAGATCTCTCTGTTGCTAGATCTCTCTGTTGCTAGATCTCTCTGTTAATAGATCTCTCTGTTGATAGATCTCTCTGTTGCTAGATCTCTCTGTTGATAGATCTCTCTGTTGCTAGATCTCTCTGTTGCTAGATCTCTCTGTTGATAGATCTCTCTGTTGATAGATCTCTCTGTTGCTAGATCTCTCTGTTGATAGATCTCTCTGTTGATAGATCTCTCTGTTGCTAGATCCCTCTGTTGATAGATCTCTCTGTTGATAGATCTCTCTGTTGCTAGATCCCTCTGTTGATAGATCTCTCTGTTGCTAGATCTCTCTGTTGATAGATCTCTCTGTTGATAGATCTCTCTGTTGCTAGATCTCTCTGTTGCTAGATCTCTCTGTTGATAGATCTCTCTGTTGCTAGATCCCTCTGTTGATAGATCTCTCTGTTGCTAGATCTCTCTGTTGATAGATCTCTCTGTTGATAGATCTCTCTGTTGCTAGATCCCTCTGTTGATAGATCTCTCTGTTGCTAGATCTGTCTGTTGATAGATCTGTCTGTTGATAGATCTCTCTGTTGCTAGATCTGTCTGTTGCTAGATCCCTCTGTTGATAGATCTCTCTGTTGCTAGATCTGTCTGTTGCTAGATCTCTCTGTTGCTAGATCTCTCTGTTGCTAGATCTCTCTGTTGCTAGATCTCTCTGTTGATAGATCTCTCTGTTGCTAGATCTCTCTGTTGCTAGATCTCTCTGTTGCTAGATCTCTCTGTTGATAGATCTCTCTGTTGCTAGATCTCTCTGTTGCTAGATCTCTCTGTTGCTAGATCTCTCTGTTGATAGATCTCTCTGTTGCTAGATCTCTCTGTTGCTAGATCTCTCTGTTGCTAGATCTCTCTGTTGATAGATCTCTCTGTTGCTAGATCTCTCTGTTGCTAGATCTCTCTGTTGATAGATCTCTCTGTTGCTAGATCTCTCTGTTGCTAGCGCCCGTGTTTTTTTTAAGACCACAAACATGAATCCAGGCACCCCGGACACACGCACGCACGCACGCACGCACACACGCACACACACACGCACACACACACACACACACACACACACACACACACACACACACACACACACACACACACACACACACACACACACACACACACACACACACACACTCCGGGTCACACAACTGACTCGAGAACACCTGCAGCATTCACACCAGGCCTTGTTAGCAGAAAATGGAAGAAAAGATGCTTTTTTTTTCTGTCCTTTTTTGTTTGTTTGTTTGGACAAAGTGCTTTTGTTTTAAACATATACAACTTTAGGTTTTTGTGTCAGTTTAACTTTTAACAACTTATTTAATAATGTTTTAAATCTTAGCAGCTACTATTTCTGATCGATAACAATTCAAGAGTTTGTGGGGATTTTGTGTTCAAATGAAGCGACTCGTCCTCAGTCTCGTACGTGGTGGAAAATGAAGGACAGACACATGGATGAGTTTAAGAAAAATGCTCGTTTAACTGTATATATACATATATACCTTAATTAAGAAACAGGAATAATTGTAAAATAACTATTGTCAACAAAGAATGTTATGGGAAGGAAATAAAGAAAAATTGAAAACAATATTACTGATAACAAGAAATAATTGAAATCAATAAAAAATAGAAAAATAGAAATGACAACAATTGATAAAGGTAAGAGAAAACGTAAAAGGTAAAAAATTAAAAGGAAAAAAAAAAATCTGAACACCAAAATAGGAACCTGAACAATCACTTTACACATTAACTCTAAATTAATATTACTTTCTTTCATAAACAAACAGTCTAGAGAATAGAATTCAAGATGACAAAAGAATCTGTGTGTAAGATGAAACAGCAGGGGGGGTCAGTGAGGAAAAGAGCGAAGTCTAAGTGAAACCACTCCCACCAACAAGAAAACTCTCTTTCGGAGCTCAGTCGCTGACCAGACAACGTCTGCCAAGAAGCAGTTGTTCTTATCAGCAGGAGATAGTGATCAAAGACACACACACATGGACTCTCAGCTGAGTCACAGAAAGTCAGAGATCTCACACAAATGAATGCTAATTTTTACAAGTACCGCAGCGAGAAAAAATTATTCAAAAGATAAAAATATACAGACACAGACAATTTAAACAAAACAATATGTCATGACAATACGACGACAACAGTATTTTACCAAAACAGGTCAGAGAGACACACTATGCTGCGTGGAACGAGACTCTAACCAGCCTGTCGTGTCTAAAGTGTTGAAGTCATAATGACGAGAGCCCCTCGATCGCTCAATTAGCTTCCAAACACCCTGGATAGGAGACCCCTCAACTATTCCATCTATTTCAACCCCCGTCGAACTAACGCTAAACTAATCACCAAATCACTCTGGTATTTGCTCCTGATGACAAGATTCCAGGGTTGAGTCAGTACTTGGGTGACTTAGGTCAGTCTGTCAAACTGAGCCTGAGAAACCTTGGTGTTGTATTTGATAAAGACATGTCTCTTGTTCGACACTGAAGAAAACTGACCAGAAACTGTTTCCTTCAACTGAGAAAAATCTCTAAACTTAGGAAAATGTTGTCGGAACATGATCTGGAGCTTGTAATCCATGCGTTTGTTTCTTCTCGTCTGGACTATTGTAACAGTTTGTTTTCATGTCTTAACAAGAAGGATGTGTCTCGTCTGCAGTTGATTCAGAACTCTGCAGCGAGAATTCTGACCCGCTCAAGTAGGAGAACTCACATTTCTCCGATCCTTAAAACTCTTCACTGGCTTCCAGTTTCTTTCAGGATCAACTTTAAAATTCTGGTTCTTACTTTCAGATCTATTCATGGTCAGGCTCCTCCTTACATCACTGATCTGATCCAGCCTTACACCCCAGCTCGGGCTCTGAGGTCTGTGGATCAGAATCTACTTATGGTTCCACGCACACGGCTCAGGACCAGAGGAGAGAAATCTTTTCAGGCTGTTGCTCCTAAGCTTTGGAACGATCTTCTCTCTCTTTGCGCTTGATGGATCTACTGACTCCTTTAAGAAACACCTTAAGACGTTTCTATTTGTTCAGGCTTTTCCTTGAATTTCTCGAACTCCTGTGTTGTTCTCAGTATTATCTTGATCTTTAAAGTATGTACTTTTTTGAATATTGTTTTGATTGTCTAAGCGCTTTGTGACCCTGGTCTCGAAAAGCGCTATATTAATAAATATTACTTACTTACTTACTTACTTACAAAGAGACTTTATCCATCACCGTGATTGTTCGGAAAAATTAACTAGCCCTGACTATACTGCCAAATACCTGTGGAGCCCCTCAACACAGAAACACAATGAGATCTAACTGGCCTACACACCCACAGCTGGCAGAGTCTTCAGACCAGGATTTTGGGAGAGACCGCTCAAATCCCACATATCCCCAAATTAATGATGGCTTCTTGGCTTACCGAAAAAGTACGTCTACCATAATCAACCATAGGCCAAGTATCCTCACTAGTTTGGGAATCTGTAAAAACGTCAGACGCCCCGTAGAGGGAGCCGGTTATACTTCACCCCTACTCTGAATCCCAGGGGTTACCAGGTCGTGTAACCCCGTCTCCTCTGCCTATCAATTCAACTTAAATTCGAATCAAACGTTTTTCTTCAAAACTTTAACCCGGGACACGATAGTGTCGTCTACACATAAAACAACAACAAACAACAACTGACCATACAATACCCCAAAAAACGAGCATCCGCTTAAGAGAGTACTATTGAGAAATACACACAACAAAAATCTATGTAAATTATAAGATCAAATCTTTCTCACCTGATTCCTGAAGGTATAGTTGGTACCCTGGTTGACTGGAAAACAATCAGCTTAGAGTTTGTCTCAGAACCGAATAGGCCTTCTGACCACCAGTCCACCAGACCACGCCAAGGGTCACGGCAGCAAGTTGTGGGGATTTTGTGTTCCGGTGAAGCGACCTCCCCAGTCTTTACGTGGAGGTGGAAGATGAAGGACAGACACATGGATGAATTTAAGAAAAAAAGCGTTTAGTGAATTATGCAGAAGTCAGAGACAAACTTACATGAACACGGCGCTAGCAACAGAGAGATCTATCAACAGAGAGATCTAGCAACAGAGAGATCTAGCAACAGAGAGATCTATCGCAGACGTCTTCGAGCCAGAACGCAAAGATCCCACAAAATGGTGGATCTTTTATAGTAGAATATTCAGGTTAACACCTCTAGTCAATTGTACATGTAGGATTGGTCAGTAACTGTAAACACTTGATACTAAGATGGCCGCCGCAAGTGGTCGTTGTGGAAATTTACCAAAGGTTGTTGTCTTCTAGAGAGAGTCTGTTCCCAACAACTTGCTGGCCTGTTGTGTCTTTCAGTGTGAGTTCTTAAACAGGTGTCCAGAGACTTGCTGGAATCTGGGATTCCAGCAGGAGTTGGGACACAGCTGGCAGCATGGACGATGGACTACCTCACCAACAGGCCGCAGTATGTGAGGCTGCAGGACTGCAGGTCTGAGGTGACCATCTGCAGCACCGGGGTGCCTCAAGGGACAGTGCTGTCACCTTTCCTTTTTTCCCTCTACACGGCGGACTTTACCTATGACTCCAGCAGCTGTCACCTCCAGAAGTTTTCTGACGACTCGGCCATTGTGGGCTGCGTGTCTGGGGGGGGCGAGCTGGAGTACAGGTCAGTCATCAAGGACTTTGTTGACTGGTGTGAGAGCAACTACCTTTGCTTAAACACCGGTAAGACAAGGGAGATGGTGATTGACTTCAGGAAAAAGTCCCCACCACATCAACCGGTGAGCATCCAGGGCTCGGACATTGAGCTAGTGGACAGCTTCAAATACCTGGGTTTTCACCTCAACAATAAACTGAACTGGTCCACACACATCAACGCCGTGTACAAGAAGGGCCGAAGTCGCCTCCACCTCCTGGGGAGACTGAGGTCCTTCGGAGTGTGCAGACCACTTTTAAGGACCTTTTATGACTCCGTGGTAGCCTCTGCTATCCACTACGCTGTGGTCTGCTGGGGAGCAGGCAGCACGGACCGGGACAGGAAGAGACTGAACAGGCTGGTCACGAGGGCCGCTCGCTGGACTCGGTGGAGGAGGTGGGAGAGAGGAGGACACTCTCCAGACTATCCTCCATCAGGGACAACGCTCTTCACCCACTGCACCTGACTGTGGAGGAGCAGCTCCTTCAGTGGCAGGCTCAGGCACCCCCAGTGTAGGACGGAGCGTTATAGAAGGTCCTTCATCCCAACTGGTGTCAGGATATTTAACTCTCTACTTTAAATATCCTGATGCTAATCCGTAGTGTGTTTTTCTTCTTGTGTTTTTTTTATTTTTATTTTTATTTTCCCATTTTTATTTCTATTTTATTTTATTTTATTCTATTCTATTTTATTTTGTTAATAGTGTTAAATTTCTAATTTTGTAAATAATTGTATATTCTTAAGATCGTTTTTATTTTATTTTGTATTATCTCTTTTATTATTTCTTTTTCCTTGCACTTTATTTTTTTAAACTGCGCTGTTGTAAAAGTGTGTTTCCCCTCTGGGGATGAATAAAGCTTTTCTATTCTATTCTATTCTTTCTGTGTGTGTGGAAGGCTTTATTTGACCTGGCCTGTGAGTTGTTACAGTCAGTGAATGCAATGCAAGACAATTATTATTTAATATAAATTCAATATGTAAGATTTTCAGTTAATCAAGTGACTATTTGAAATGTGAGAAAGATCTAGATGATTGATTACAGTAAAGTTGTCATTTCCTTACACAGGTTTTGAGAAAATGAACTGATAAAAGTGAAAAAGTAAATTGAATGTAGCAATAATTATGTTTTTATTGCATTAAAATAGTGTGAATCATGTGATTTCACAACAGTGTCCGTTGATGCTTCACATCTGATGAAGCTAACAGGAAGTAGATGCAGAACATCCTCCTGATGTTATCGCTTCCAGCAGTCGTAGACGAGAAGCTGCTGATGGTGAAGAGATTGATGCAATTTCTTCTAAATAAATTCCAATTATTTCTCTTTTCGTGATCAGAAAACAATGAAAACATCAATAGAGACTGTAGTAAAAGTTTATAATCGTTCTTTGAAAATATGTTTTGACATCACACTGTTGTGAAGGAGTTCAGACGAGTGTAAATGTTTATATTTGACATACATTAACACAAATACTCTATTAACAGAGACGATCTTGTTTGAAACCTCTTGACAGGAAGTTGAACAAAAATAAAACTACTTTTTTCATACTCTATGAAAGTAAACCATGGCTGAAGCATCCGAGGAACAATGAGTTCGTTTTTCCTGCACAAGTCTTCACGATGACAAACCAATCCAATGTAAGAAGTTCTGTCTGATACTAACATCAGGTTTATTTTAAAACCATTATTGCGAAACATTTCAAAGACAACAAACGTGAGAGTGTTTCCTGCTGCGATGTTTATCATCGTCCACGTCACTGATGCGTTGACACGCGTGTGTTTGTTTCTACCTCTTTTATCAGTGAGAGATTAGATGAGCTCGACGTCAGGACCACAAAGTTTCAAGACCAACAAAGACACGAGACTCTTCATCGACTTCTTTGCAGCTGAAAACATGCTGGTGTGCGTTCTTATAAGTTGTTTACACGCTGTTGACTGGAATCATTCTCCTCAACTGTTGTTCAAGAGGGTGTTATCTTAACACTAAATATAGTTGAACATCTTTCCTCTGATGAAGTGAAGTTTTCATCACTTTCACTGATTGACTGTTTGTAACCGTGATTCTTATAGATCTTATTCTGATGCTGGTCGTTGTTAAACCTCGATGTTCATCTGACGAGTTAAAGCTGAATTTATGAACATGTATGAATCAATGTTTTGTTCTATAACAAACACATGTTGTGTTGTGTGTGTGTGAAGATAAATGAACCATAATTATGTTCATCATTTCTTCTCCTTCTGCACTGAATGAATCACAGTCAGAATCTATTGTCATTGTCATAGTTCAACCAAATGAAAGTTCATCTTCCAGACCACACCTGGGCAACGTGCGGCCCGGGGCCCACATGTGGCCCTTTGACTGTATTCATGCGGCCCTCAAGAGGTCAGAGTAGAACATAGACATTATTTCCGACAGCTTTCAGTTTAATATTGAGTTTATTATTTTATTAACTCTAAAAAAAAATATATATATATATATATATATATATATATATATATATATATATATATATATATATATATATATATATATATATATATACTTTCTGTTTTTTTTGTTTTTAGTTTTCTGAAAATGTCTTGCCAATAAAAATTATTGACATCATATTTAGAGATATAGGTTATTTTCCCATCATTTTCTTTTACTAGAAAGGTTTATAAAAGGGTTTACATAGCCAGGTTTATTTTATGCTGATATTTCTTTCTTTACTATTCTTCCTTGCTTGTTTTTTAAAAGTTTTTCTGTCATATTTTAGCTCTTCGCTCCTCTCCTCTGGATTGACGGCCCCTCACAACAGTCACAGTATATAATGTCTCTGCAGAGGAAATTTAATTGCCCACCCCTGCTTTAAACTATGACAATATGATGTTAATATTTTTTAAAGAGCCAGGCTTTGAGATAATTAACAAATAAAAGTTCAAAAGCAAATTGAATGAAGCAAAAGTTATGTTTTTATTGCATTAAAATAGTTTGAATCATGTGAGTTCACAACAGTTTCCGTAGAAGCTTCACACCTGATAAAGCGAACAGGAAGACTCTCATCACTTCATCCTGAACAAACCAGCTGATGACGTCTGCTTGATCTCAAGATGGAGCGTTGAGGAGAAGGAACTTCTGTGGTTACGTTGACATGTGTAATGTTAGATTAAAAATTATTATACACTATACGTATACGCCATACTTAAATTAATGCTAAACGATAATCAAAATATAAAGTATGAATTACTAGCTTCATCTAAGAGCTTAAACGTTTGAATACATATTCACAATCAAAATTTCACTCCAGACTGATACACTGTTTCAAGACAAGCTTGAAACAGAATTAGAGACATGACACCGGTTATTTAAACGTCTGTTTGTCTGCCTTTTCACACCTTGGGTCGTGGATGAAAAGAACGAAGCAGGACACATCCGTGAGGGGGGGACTAGGAGACAAAAACCCTCACCCAAGAACATTTGAATGATTAGAAAAGGAAACAAATTAGGAAGGAATCTCCACAGGGGATAGTGGCACAGGAAGCTTGAAGGAACCAATATGGCGATAGGGGGAGGACCTCTTGGCCCGGAAATTTGCCTTAAATATAGCGATGTTTCTACAGTTCGAGACCGTTTCTCCCTGGACTATTGAATTGTAAAGTCGCCGGCAGAAAGCACGTCCGATCGATCGTAAAGCTTGTATTTTGTTTGACTTGAAGCGGCGAATAAACGACCTGTGACACTCTGCATTGACCTTTTCTCTCCACGAAGCGAAGTATTGAGACCCGGAAGTGACGGCGTGTTGGAGCGACCGGAACAGACTCCTGTTTTGACCGTTTCAGTAACTATGTTGACATGTGTAACTACGTTCACATGTATAACTATGTTGACATGTGTAATTATGTTGACATGTGTAACTACATTGACATGTGTAACTACGTTGACATGTATAATAACTACGTTGACCACACGGTTCAGGACCAGAGGAGAGAAATCTTATCAGGCTGTTGCTCCTAAGCTTTGGAACGATCTTCTCTCTCTTTGCTCTTGATGGATCTACTGACTCCTTTAAGAAACATCTTAAGACGTTTCTATTTGTTCAGGCTTTTCCTTGATTTTCTGGAACTCCTGTTGTATTATCAGTTAAACCTAACCTTTAAAGTATATACTTTATTGAATATTGTTTTGATTGTTTAAGCACTTTGTGACCCTGGTCTGGAAAAGTGCCATATAAATAAAAATTACTTACTTACATTTGTAATTACGTTGACATGTATAACTACGTTGACATGTATAACTACGTTGACATGTGTAATTACGTTGACATGTGTAATTACGTTGACATGTATAACTAGGTTGACATGAGTAATTACGTTGACATGTATAACTATGTTGACATGAGTAACTACGTTGACATGTATAACTATGTTGACGTGTGTAATTACGTTGACATGTATAACTATGTTGACATGAGTAACTACGTTGACATGTATAGCTATGTTGACATGTATAACTATGTTGACATGAGTAACTACGTTGACATGTATAGCTATGTTGACATGTATAACTATGTTGACATGAGTAACTACATTGACATGTATAACTATGCAACACGTCCTCACACCCAAGGCGTCATACCGTCCTACGCCGTGCAATGTCCCCCTGGCGTCCCTAAGGTAACGTTACAAGGGGGACAAAAACGTCGGTTTTCGCCTACCCGGGTCACCCAGTAATATACAGAGCACTCCCCGACATCGGATTCAAACGACCCGGGTTACATTTGAGGCGTCGCCTAACTCGTCGTTGCCATGGTAACGTGACGTGACGTGACGCTGTTGTCATTTGTCTACCGTAATTCTAAAACTATGAAGCGCACTTGAAACTTTTAATGTCAACAGTGCGATTCTACCCCTGATTGTGCTTAACGACCTCGATCCACTTTAAGAGATGAACATAAATCGGTAAAAAATGCTTCATTTTTATTTTTTGAAGCTTGGATTGTTCACGCATCGCGGAAGTCAAGAGGCTCTGGCGGATTAATACATGCTTAAAAGGTCCTGTAAAAGTGACTATATTGTATAGTTTTAGGTGTTTCAACTCCATAATGTTGACATTGTTTTATGAATGAGTAAAATAAATGTGTTATTTCGCTTGATCCTCTTTATAATCCTGTGCGTTTTCCTATGAAAATAGAATCTTTCATTGAGATTGCGTTCATGGACATATGTTTTCTTTTTATTTAGCTGCGATTATGAGCGTCTACGTGACGTTTGTCAACAGTAATTGCGATCCTGCAGAGGTGACGTCACACAGGCTAATAAACTGATCCTGCAGCGGTGACGTCACACCACAGGAATAAAATGAGATATTGTGCTTGTTTGTTTAAAAGCGCCATGAATACAATTGTAGATGCGTGCTTGTATAAAGACCGAGTAAAGTTTAGTTTAAGTTTAGCGTCAGCTAAAAAGTTTTCAAACTGCCGCACACGCAACTTCCGCCAAACCTCCGGCTGTTGACGTCACAATTGTTGACAAAGATCGATAGCATTTTGTGCTCACGTTTGTGCATAACTTGACGGAACCAGGTGCGCGTCACTCGTCTATTGAGGTAAGATATAATTATTGCATTAAGACTCCGAAATAAGGTTTCATTGCGTGTAATGTAACTTTCTGTGGTGTGTTAACACGAGAGCTAGTTCGCTAAAACTTAGCTTTTTAAATTATAATGTAACTCACACACGTATTTTGTTTGTTATTTTGAAGGACGAAAATATATTTTTATTAAAATAAAAAGTTTGCTATATTGGTAGGTCATGGTAGACGATTTATTTTATTAATATTCAAGATATTGATTTCATTTATCACTTCCGCATAATAATACAGATAACATATTTATCGTATTTAAGTTTATAAGTATACGTTTATCTGTTGTTGTTTTCTTTAAATGAAAGAATATATATAAAATAATAATGAAAAGTATTTTAAATTCCAGCATAAAGAGGTAAACCAGATGGAAACACCATCAAACAATGGATGAAGGAAACATAGAGAGCTTATCTCTGAATGATCAAGTATACTTGCTTGTATTTATTGATTTATTATATTTAAAAGGGAGAACTAGTATGTTTATGTTTTGTTTTTGCATGGAAGTGACTTGCAAGAACTGCCCAGAACTCCAGACCTGCTTGACATGAAACCTTTCTCTCTGTGGTTCCTGACAAATGATTTCAAATGTGAGGTAAGTGAGTAATATTTGTTACATAGTGAGCACAAACATGTAAACCTACAGCACATCCCATCATGTAAATAATCTAAAATGCAATTCTATTTTCTTTTCTAGGTAAGATGGAGTGCTGCATATCAGGTGCTGGACTAACCATCGGAGGTGGAAGGGGTCAACATGTCAAAAGCAGGTGAGATGGTTACATCATACACACTTTGGTCATTAAAATAGTCGTGTTTGGTAATAATGATCAATACATTTCTGTGGCAGGACGCACTGACATGCTGACGCTTATGGTCAAGGCTTTCTGGCTTCTGTTGTTGGAAACACTTGGTCGTGCCTGTCAAGGTGGAAGGTACCAGACTGAAGAGTCTTTTTCAATAGATTTTACACTTCAAATGATCGGAATCATACAACTTCATACACAATTTTTTCCGATTCTGTTGACTTTCAGACAAAGAGGATTCAACGTTGTTATGGCAGTAAGGAGACGGCAGGAAGTGAAAGATTCTTACCGCCCGGGAGGTACGAACGTTAAGCCTGATGCCTTATCCCGTCAGTTTGCTCCTTCCCAGGAGGGTCTGGCGGAGGAGACCATCCTTCCAAAGCGGTGTTTTATCAGGGCGGCCAGCTGGGATATAGAGAGGGTTGTTCAGGAGGCCCAGGAGAGTGACCCAGGACCTAGCTCTGGACCGCCTGATAGACTGTTTGTTCCGCAGCCAGCTCGTGCCCAGGTTCTTCAGTGGGGGCACACCCACAAGGTAGCGTGTCACCCGGGCGTTTCAAGGACACTCTCTTTTCTCAGGCAGAGATTCTGGTGGCCGGAGATGGCACGCGACGTCCTGGAGTTTGTGGCTGCATGTACCACGTGTGCTCGCGGAAAGTCCTCCCGTCGCCCCCCCGCTGGACTCCTTCGACCCTTACCTGTGCCGAGTCGCCCCTGGTCGCACATCTCTGTGGATTTCGTCACCGGTCTCCCTCCTTCCATGGGTAGGACAGTTATCCTGACAGTAGTGGACCGCTTTTCCAAGATGGTTCACTTTATCCCCCTGATAAAGTTACCGTCAGCCTTGGAGACAGCGGACCTGCTGGTCCTACATGTTTTTCGACTCCATGGTATCCCGGTAGACATTGTCTCGGATCGGGGACCCCAGTTCTCCTCGCAGGTATGGAGAGCTTTCTGTAGATCCCTGGGGGCTAAGGCTAGCCTTTCGTCGGGGTACCATCCGCAGAGCAACGGCCAGACGGAACGGGCCAACCAGGACCTGGAATCAGCTCTACGCTGCGTGTTGGCTCGTCACCCGGCCTCCTGGTGTCAGCACATCCCCTGGGTGGAGTATTCTCACAACTCCCTAACTTCATCTGCCACTGGGAGGTCACCATTCATGGCAGCGTATGGTTATCAACCACCTCTCTTCCCCTCTCAGGAGAGGGAGGCAGCGGTTCCCTCAGTTCGGGCCCACCTACGACGTTGTCGATCTGTCTGGCACCAGACCAGGGCGGCCTTATCCCGCACCGCTACAAGAAATCAACGCCTCGCTGACAAGCACCGTGTGCCAGCCCCGAGGTACTCACCTGGCCAGAAGGTTTGGCTATCCACCCGGCACCTTCCCCTTCCAGTGGAATCACGCAAGCTGGCTCCTAGGTTCGTGGGGCCGTTCGAGATTGAAAGGATCATTAATCCCACTGCCATGCGCCTCAAGCTCCCTCCGTCGCTCAAGGTCCATCCCACCTTCCACGTCTCTCTCCTGAAGCCCGTCTCAACCAGTCCTCTCAGTGCGCCAGCCCAGCCTCCACCTCCTCCGCTCATCATTGACAATCACCCTGCGTACAAGGTCCACAAGATCCTGGAGGTTCGCCGCAGAGGTCGGGGCTTCCAGTACCTAGTGGACTGGGAGGGCTACGGTCCAGAGGAGCGCTCCTGGATCTCCCGCTCACTCATCCTGGACCTCTCCCTCCTCCGAGACTTTTACCGGGAGCACCCGGAAAGACCGGGTAGAACGCCTGGAGGGGGGGTACTGTCATGTTTTGGTGCTTTCCTGTTTTATTTTGTAGTCGGTTTCCTGTTTTGGTTCGTGTCTTTGTTTTTGTCTTGACAGACGCTGGCAGGTGCGCGGCTGGGGGTGATTGAATGGCGGGTTCTTCCCACAGAAAAGGAGCGTCTCGGACCTGAAGAACTCGCCAGAGAATTGAGTTTCCAGACTAGGTTGGCATTCGTAGATTCTCTTTGCTCGTGTTCCCTATGAACCTTTTCCTGAAGACCCCTGACGTTGTAAGCGCCTTGTTTTGCTCACGTGAGTCTTTTTTCCTCTTTTGTTTTAGTTCCGGATCTGAGATCCCGATCTCCTGCCGCGTCCTGCCTTCGTCCCGAGTTCCTGATTTGTTTTTTGTTTCGGTCCCTTCCGACCGCTTGGAATATTAAAAGACTTTGCTTGAACATTTGCTCCGAGGATATTTGTCCACTTCCGCTTCTGGGTCTCCTGCCGAGTTCCACCCGTGACAGTGCCTTTGCCTGCCAGAGAAAAGACCCGTTCTCCTGTTGTACTTACCTGCCCAGATCCTACAGTTTCCTGCAGCACTCCAGAAGAACCGGATCAAGCCTCATCTGAAAACTTAACCTCATTGGAGACACAACACACCCCTGAAGTGGAAACTGCGATCATAAATGACCAACCTGAAAGAGAGAACTTACCTGAACCATCAGCAGACCAACCTGTTGAAGAAACTGAACCGGAAACGATTACAGCTGATGCTGGAAACTTACCTGAGAATCAGAATGAAACAGAGACTGATGAAGTACAAAATACTCAAGACAAAGATGAAAACCAGAGTGAACTGCGAAGATCTACAAGACAAAGAGGACCCCCCAGAACACTTACCTATCCTGAGCTAGGGAATCCCTTAGTGGCTATTGTCCAAAACTTATTCCAGTCTTTGAGTTCAGCCATTACAAATTCCCTGGTAGAACCCAAGTTAAGCCTACTACCTGAGCCAGAAGTAGTGTAACCTTTTACATTATGCAAAGGGACTTGCATAGATTTAAGAGGGGAGGGTGTAACCCAGGTGAAATTAGCCTTAGGTTAATAAATAGTTAATAAATTAGAATAAATAAATACATGAAATAAATAATTTAAATATGTTACATTACTGACATTAAAACATCTAAAATAGATAAATACGATTTAAAACATTATTTCATGGCGCGGTATTTTGTTGTTTTTCATTGGTTAAGAGGTTGATATCCATTAGCGAATCACAGTGCTGATAGTTGGTGACGCGGACCCGAATCCAGGAAGTGAGATGCAGGTGCACTCGCTCGTGTAGAACTCCGGAGAAGGAAACGCTAAGAAAAGAGCAGAGACGTGTTTTGACGATTTATTTTCCTATTGCAAGTGTTTTCTTTACCTTTCTGTCTATGTCGATAGACTGTGGTTTTGTTTACCGTTTTAGTTTTGAGTCATTGACGAAACCCGCGGAGGAAAAGTTTTTCTTTTGAAGATCACGCACCCAGCGCGTGCTCGTGAACAGTGGATGGCGAGCTAACCCAACTAGGAGCTACGACTGAACTGTGTGTTTTGGACGTTGGAAGAGACACTTTTCTCTCGTGTTTTGGGAGAGTGGACATCGCGTTCCCGTTGTTTATGTTTTTCCCCCCTTTCCCTGCCGAGGAATACTCTCCAGGACCGCGGTAAGACTGTTCCGGTTTAAACCGCATTTTCCCCTCTGGATTACGTGAACAGTGCGTGGACTGCTTCGCGCTGTTGTGTGGAAGGGTAACGGTTTCCCTTTTACCTGCTAACGGACTGTTAAGCACTAAAAACTGATTGAATAGACACTTGAACAGTTTATTATTTTATGTTTCATACTATGGTGCATATTTTGAATGTTTTGAACTGAAATGTTGATTGCAACTGCATTCCATTGCATCTCATGTGGGTTTTGTGAGATGCCCTGTGGTTCATGGTTGTAATACTTGAAAGAAACTAGTTATGTCTAAATAACTTCAAACTTACTGGATAACAATTCAAACTAGAATACAAAAGAGCTCTGAAATAATAACTAGACTACTGAAACTAACTAAGGTTAAGTTAACTAGAGACTGAAGGATTCAAAAAGGTTTCTTAATCTAAAAGGTAACTGAGTAAAACTCAGGTTCTTTCGAATTCACAAACATTTATGCAAATGTTTGTTTTCCTATGTTGTATGTATGTCACGTCTGTAAATGTCTAAAGGATCCATTTTCGACTACTATTTTCGTTCTCATTAGATAAAGCCGGCAATCTAAACTAAACTTTTGGTCTGTGGTGTTTTCTCTTGTCGATCATTATTTTAGCCAGTTTACTGCTCTTCAATACGAACCTAGTTTCTAGTCCCAAACAACTCATTATTAATATTTGTAGTAAGTGCTACATATAGCTATGTTGACATGTATAACTATGTTGACATGAGTAACTACCTTGACATGTATAGCTATGTTGACATGTATAAATATGTTGACATGTGTAATTACGTTGACATGTATAACTATGCAACACGTCCTCACACCCTGGCGGATTAATACATGCTTAAAAGGTCCTGTAAAAGTGACTATATTGTATAGTTTTAGGTGTTTCAACTCCATAATGTTGGCATTGTTTTATGAATGAGTAAAATAAAGTCTGGATGTGTTATTTCGCTTGATCCTCTTTATAATCCGGTGCGTTTTCCTATGAAAATAGAATCTTTCATTGAGATTGCGTTCATGGACATATGTTTTCTTTTTATTTAGCTGCGATTATGAGCGTCTATGTGACGTTTGTCAACAGTAATCGCGATCCTGCAGAGGTGACGTCACACACGCTAATAAACTGATCCTGCAGCGGTGACGTCACACCACAGGAATAAAATGAGATATTGTGCTTGTTTGTTTAAAAGCGCCATGGAATACAATTGTAGATGTGTGCTTGTATAAAGACCGAGTTAAGTTTAGTTTAAGTTTAGCGTCAGCTAAAAAGTTTTCAAACTGCCGCACACGCAACTTCCGCCAAACCTCCGGATGTTGACGTCATAATTGTTGACAAAGATCGATAGCATTTTGTGCTCACGTTTGTGCATAACTTGACGGAACCAGGTGCGCGTCACTCGTCTATTGAGGTAAGATATAATTATTGCTTCAAGACTCCGAAATAAGGTTTCATTGCGTGTAATGTAACTTTCTGTGGTGCGTTAACACGAGAGCTAGTTCGATAAAACTTAGCTTTTTTAATTATAATGTAACTCACACACGTATTTTGTTTGTTATTTTGAAGGACGAAAATATATTTTTATTACAATAAAAAGTTTGCTATATTGGTAAGGAGACGGCAGGAAGTGAAAGATTCTTGAGAAAGAGATGAACCACCTCTGGTCTCTGTCAAGTCGTTGTGATTCCCTGAAAGAGTTGTCTCGCATGGCAGCGTCACAGCAAGGTAAGAGTTTATTTAGCAAGTGAAGAACAGAAGTACAGCTGCTCATTCTTATTGTCTTATTATATATTTTAAGACGCACCATGGGCTTGACTGGTGAGGCTTTGAAGGATCTTCAGAGCATTTGAGGAGCAGCAGCAAGTCAGCATGACGTCACTCGAACCATGACTCGGACCAGAAACTACTACACACAAGTCTTCGCTGAGGACGAGACCATCAACGTCCTGCAGATTGACTCTGATGGTTACTCGTGACATTTGTGACGATCTGTGAACATTTGTTTGATATGAAACCTGTAATAAAGCACAATTTGACATCATTTTGAATAACGTCCCATAGTATTCATCATCAGTGCAGTAATGTGTTGTGAAAATTACTATTGGTGATTTAAAATTTGTTATAAGGTCTATGTTTACCCTGGTTTGAGATCGACATAGAGTTCAACATGAACAATATTCAGGCAAAGCAGACATCATATATTAATGAATCATGAATGAATGAATGCTTTATTTCAAACATGTTACATAAGAAAGTAAACGAACAAGAAGAAAAACAAACAAAACCAATGACATTAGTAAAACAATAATTATAGTCAAACAATAATAATTTCCCAACATGTCGAAAAAGTAAGAAGGATGAAGCATAAGCTCGTCTATACCTAACCCTTCACTACTCAATTATTAACCATCAACACCTAAAGTATTAAACAAAATACAAACATAAACAAACAAACGTGCAGCAAAACACAGTGGAGATATTTAAGATATAAATAGAGATAAACCACTGCTTTCTTGAAATCACCACACTTGCAATAACTTTCATAATTTCATAATGTTGTCATTCCATGTGATATGGGTAAGCAGTAAAAAATGATTTAATTCATCAGTAATCATCATTGTTTAAAATAGCAACTGAAGAGCTATTTGTAAATTACACTCAAACTATGAAATAGAAGACAGCACGTCTAAAAGCTTTGTGAGACCCACAGTACATGTTTGAACTTTAAAATATACATATTTATGTTATTGATAGGTGACTCGAGACTGCTGTTATACTATCAGAAAACTACACACACCAACATGATGTATTTGTTGGTAGTGGCCTGTGCTACATCAAAGGGTTAATTCTCTATCTTCAAGAGGCATGAAGGCCCTTGTAAAGCTGATATTTATATGACACATTCAGATGGTCTCCTACTATCCTGTGAGAAGTTTGGTGTCAATGAGTCCAAAAATGAGGGAGAGGTTGTCATTCTTCTGTCAAGATGGTCTCTGAGTGTAACAGAATAAGCAGACCTGATCCTTCAGGAATGGACTTAGGCAACTTTTTTTCTAATTGGACCTCAGAGCTGATATTTGGATATGTTATTCTAGACTCCATTCTGAGTTGAGCTGTGGTGGTTTGATGTTGCTATGAACTTCCTGTGCCCCATGGTATCATGGGAAACTTGGAGAAATCTGGACTTTGAAGCTCTATAAATCGACCATTGTTAATTTAAATGATCTGAAACTTTTAGAGGTTCTTCATGTTCCATTTGTACACATATCTTTTCAAGGGTGTTTCTCTAGGTGCTTCCTGAAGCTACTTCCGGTTTGGGAGGGGTTATCATTATGGTTCTACCTGCATATGATTTTACAGGTGTCAGAGGTCACACAGACCAAGTTTCATATGGCTGAGACACATTAGATTATTTACATGATGGGATGTGCTGTAGGTTTACAAGTTTGTGTTCACTATGTTACAAATATTACTCACTTACTTCACATTTGAAATCATTTGTCAGGAACCACAGAGAGAAAGGTTTCATGTCAAGCAGGTCTGGAGTTCTGGGCAGTTCTTGCAAGTCACTTCCATGCAAAAACAAAACAAAAACATACTATTTCTCCCTTTTAAATATAATAAATCAATAAATACAAGCAAGTATACTTGATCATTCAGAGATAAGCTCTCCATGTTTCCTTCATCCATTGTTTGGTGGTGTTTCCATCTGGTTTACCTCTTTATGCTGGGATTTAAAATACTTTTCATTATTATTATATATATATATTCTTTCATTTAAAGAAAACAACAAAAGATCAAATCCCTCATCCAAAAGGGTTCAATTAAACTTATACTTATATACTTAAATACGATAAATATGTTATCTGTATTAATATGCGGAAGTGATAAATTAAATCAATATCTTGAATATCATTTATTATTTTCGTCAAAATAACAAAATAACAAACAAAATACGTGTGTGAGTTACATTATAATTTAAAAAGCCAAGTTTTATCGAACTAGCTCTCGTGTTAACGCACCACAGAAAGTTACATTACACGCAATGAAACCTTATTTCGGAGTCTTAATGCAATAATTATATCTTACCTCAATAGACGAGTGACGCGCACCTGGTTCCGTCAAGTTATGCACAAACGTGAGCACAAAATGCTATCGATCTTTGTCAACAATTGTGACGTCAACAGCCGGAGGTTTGGCGGAAGTTGCGTGTGCGGCAGTTTGAAAACTTTTTAGCTGACGCTAAACTTAAACTAAACTTAACTCGGTCTTTATACAAGCACACATCTACAATTGTATTCATGGCGCTTTTAAACAAACAAGCACAATATCTCATTTTATTCCTGTGGTGTGACGTCACCGCTGCAGGATCAGTTTATTAGCCTGTGTGACGTCACCTCTGCAGGATCGCGATTACTGTTGACAAACGTCACGTAGACGCTCATAATCGCAGCTAAATAAAAAGAAAACATACGTCCATAAACGCAATCTCAAATCTCAATGAAAGATTCTATTTTCATAGAAAAGCACACCGGATTATAAAGAGGATCAAGCGAAATAGCACATCCAGACTTTATTTTACTCATTCATAAAACCATGTCAACATTATGGAGTTGAAACAACTAAAAATATACAATATAGTCACTTTTACAGGACCTTTTAAGCATGTATTAATCCGCGAGAGCCTCTTGACTTCCGCGATGTGTGAACAATCCAAACTTCAAAAAATAAAAATTAAGCATTTTTTACCGATTTATGTTCATCTCCTTAAAGTGGTTCGAGGTCGTTAAGCACAATCGGGGGTAGAATCGCACTGTTGACATTAAACATTTCAAATGCGCTTCATAGTTGTAGAATTACGGTAGACAAATGACAACAGCATCACGTCACGTCACGTTACCATGGCAACGAAGAGGTGGGCGACGCTTCAAATGTAACCCAGGTCGTTTGAATCCGACGTCGGGGAGTGCTCTGTATATTACTGGGTGACCCGGGTAGGCGAAAACCGACGTTTTTGTCCCCCCTGTAACGTTACCTTAGGGACGCCAGGGGGACATTGCACGGCGTAGGACGGTATGACGCCTTGGGTGTGAGGACGTGTTGCAAAACCTTACTTTGACTGGCTGGTCGCCATTTTCCTTGCATGTGTCTTTGGTACAAAAAAAACCAAAACATTGTAATATATCGTGTGCAAATATTTCTCGTAACTCTGGACCATGTGTCGCCCCGATCCCCAAGACGAGAGAACCAGAACCCAGAGGTCGTCTATTGCAGAGCCTCCTATTTACACAGACTCTGTGGCATCGCGCGACAAGAGCTTCCGCTGTATTTACATTCAAAACTTCTTGAAATCAAAATCACAAAAACATCATCCGTCTCTCGACTCTCTCGAGTACGTCAGTGTCGTCGCGACTCAATATTCAGCGGTCGACTTGAAACTTTGAACTTTTTATTGAAATGTTGTCGTTTTCTATAATTGAATTGAATTTCTTCTTTTTTTTTAACAACAAATTTAATCATTTCTACATCGAAAAATTGTTTTTCTTCATTCATTTCATTTGGTTCGTTTTTTTTACATAGAGTTTGATATTCGAATTCCATTTACCGTATTTTCCGGACTATAAGTGGCAGTTTTTTTCATAGTTTGTCCGGAGGTGCAACTTATACTCTGGAGCGACTTATGTGTGAAATTATTAACACATTATTAGCGGTATATCATTTCACATGTTATTTTCACACTAAACCACCAGAGGGCGCTCTAGGCCTGTGTTGATCATTTCCACGTAGAAGAGGAAGCATCTTCTACCTCCGGAGTTAGTTAGTTGTTTAAAAGTGACACGAGGATGAAGATTTATTTGGAGTTACACGGATGGTTTGGTAAACTTGTTAGTTATTTATGCTATAGTTCTCTGAATAACTCTTCATATGTTATGTTAACATACCAGGTTCTCACTTCATGTAACGTAACGTAACATTATTCTGTTGTTGCCTCTAGTTTTATTTTAAATTGTCTTTCAAGATCACATGTCTGTTCTTGGTGTTGGATTTTATCAAATAAATTTCCCCCAAAAATGCGACTTATACTCCAGTGCGACTTATATATATTTTTTCCTTCTTTATTATGCATTTTATGTCTGGAGCGACTTGTACTCCGGAGACACTTATAGTCCGGAAAATATGGTGTTAAAAAATGAATTTAATAAATTAAATATTTTTTCATTCGTAGTCATTTAAATTCTATATAAAAATGAAGTTAAAATCGTGTCACCAGACATTACCAACAGAGCACCGAGCTACTGGAACCAACAATCACGTGATCAGCTGAAAAGTTTGATCTCAGAACTTTTAGCCAATCCTGCGACACGCAGACGATCACGTGATGACGTAGAATAACACGATCCAGTAGCTCGGTGCTCTGTTGGTTTTGTCTGGTGACTCTAAAATACCAACATTTTTATATTGAATTGAAAAGACCTGAAATTTAAAAATGTTAAGAAAATAAACAATATAAAGAAAATATTGATTTCAATGATATAAAAAATGAAACATTTCAATAAATTCAAAGTTTCAACATTTAAAATGTTCAATTCAAACACTTTACATTCTGACGACACTGATACTTCACACTCTCTCTTTCTAAACATAAACATGGAGTTAGTTTCCACTGGACTTCACTTTAGCTCGGAGCGAATAGATTGCTAAGCTAAACACCAGCTCATAGTGAGTCACTTTTGTCAAATTGACATTTGATCTTTTTTTTTTTCTCACTCGTCTTCATTCACTTTGGTTTGTTTCGGAGACGACTTGTCATTATGAAAAGAAGTTAAAAAACAGGACTTTTATGCTATTATATGACTTTAAACTATGACAATGTGATGTTAATGTTTTGAAAAGTGTCAGGTTTTGCGAAAATTAACTGATAAAAGTAAAAAAAAGTTATTGGAATGAAGCAATAATTATGTTTTTATTGCATTAAAATAGTGTCAATAAAATGATTTCACAACAGTTTACGTTGAAGCTTCACAACTGATAAAGCGAACAGGAAGTTGACGCAGAACATCCTCTTGATGTTATCGTCTAGTTCCAGGAATCGTAGACGAGAAGCTGCTGATGGTGAAGAGATTGACATCATGAAGTCGCAGCAGAGTCGACTCTCACTCACAGACGAAGACATGGCTGCACTGATCCTGCTGCTGGTGGCGTTCTTCTCCAACAACATCCTCGCTGAGATCCTCAAGAAAGAAGGAGACCGTCATCACTTCATCCTGATCAAACCAGCTGATGACGTCTGCTTGATCTCAAGATGGATCGGTGAGGAGAAGGAACTTCTGTGGAACTCTTCACAGCATCATGACTCCAGTCTTCAGAGAGAAGCTTCTTATGAAATATACCCTCTGAAGGTTTCAGACTCGGGTCAGTACCAAGAACAGTGCTGGACCCAGAACAACGTGACGCACGAGAAGAACTCCACTCTCCTGGTTTGTGACACACGAAAGATGAGACGTCAGGACTTGAAACCTTATGTTGGACAGACACTGGAGCTGAACTGTGACGGTGTGGGACCAAACCAGAGTGTCCAGTTGGCTTTACGTCAATATGACCATAGAACAAGAAATGTTGATTTAGCTTTAATCGATGATGAAACATCTTCAATACACAAACTACAGCAAGTGAAGAACAAATCATCTCTTCTGGTAACGTTTGACATAAGTTCTGATTGGGTCGATTATTACTGTCTGCAGAAGAACCATCAGAGCTGTGAACTACTGAAGGAGTTTGATGTTTTGATACAATATAATTACATTCACAGGTGGGTGGGAGAGAGTCTGGAGCTGAACTGCTCTGACTTCAGTGGAAACAAACCACACGTGTGGATCATTTATTCATTGATGAAATATGAAAAGATTGACAACTACACTCTGATGTTTCCATCACTGACTTTGAACTACTCAGGTATATACACCTGTGATCGCAGTGGTCAGTATGATAATTACTACCTGTATGTGTGTCCTGAGTCTGACCCGCCTGCTGATGTGTTCTTCACTGGAGGAGCGAACGTGACTCTAGAGTGTGACTGGAAACAGCCTGATGAGATTCTCTGGTTCATGAAGACAAACAGAACTGAAGGAAGAACATCACGTGTATATAAAGGACAAGAAGACAGAATCTTTCTCTCCGACACGAGCCTGGTGATCACTAACATCTCTCTGGAACACAGCGGAGAGTTCTGGTGTGTGGTTATGAAAGACAAACTTTGTGTGTTCACATCTAAGACCCTTGTAATGTTCGGAGAGCCAGAGGTTGATCACCATCTAGTGCGGTCTGTGATGCTCAATGTTGTGATCTTCATGATGTGTGTTGTTGTTGTTGTTGTTGTTGTTGTTGTTGTGGTCCAGAGGAGCAGGAGGAGAGAGCAGCTCCCAGTACCTGTGGAGGAAGTGGAGATGTTGGAAGTGTCTCCAGCGTCAGCAGATGTTCAGCCAGAGACTCTCTGAGGCGTCAACATGATCCACGAGTGTTTGGATGAATCTTTCTTTGACTGTTTGTTTGTAATCATTGTGACTCTTGTTTCCTCTTCCGTGTCAATAAAGTTCAACCATTGACCTCCAATAAAAGACTCCAGTTTTCTTTGTGTAGAGATGAAGTCGATGAGTTTACGTCACATATTATTCTGACTTCTTTCTTCCTGTTTTCCTTCTTTCTGCTCCTCAGTCTGGTTCTGTTTCTCACTGATGTCTCTTCTCTTTTCAAATATTATCTCCAGAAAACAAGGTCAATAATCTCTTTTTTAATCTCCTTCCTGATCACATCACCGACTGCTTCAATAATGATGTATTTGACACGAGAACACAGTGTTTCTAAATGTCTCTCATCTTTCTGACATTTCTTAACTTGTTAATGCAAGGATTTTGATGCTTTTATTTTGTTACGTGTTCTATTATTTTGAAAACCTTCAACCGGAAGTTGAACTCGTTGCTTTCCGCGCGAGTGTCAAAAGACATATTAAAATTATAACTAAAACAATAATAAATAAAATAAGCCTTATAATAAATAAATAAATAAATCAACAATAAACATTAATACACACAAAACAATTAAAATAAACTGTAGTCATTTATAATTTGCAATAGTATGTTCTCCCCGTGTTGCCTGGGTTTACTCCGGACACTCCGGTTTCCTCCCACAGTCCAGAAACATACAGAGGTTGATTGAGAACTTGGAGAAAATTGTCCGTAAGAATGAGTGTGTGTTTGAATGGTTGTCTGTTTTTTTGTGTCCTGAGACAGACTGGCGTCCTGTCCAGGGTGTCCCCTGCCTCTCGCCCTATGATACTGGGATAGACTCCAGTCTCCCCGCGACCAACATAAGGGATGAAGCGATAGAAAATAAATGAATGAATGAAATATTTCAACATTCATTTAGTTCAAACAATTGATTACAACGTAAGTGTGAATTGTACATAGTATTCTTTTATCTACTTTATATTCTTAATATATTTTTACAACAGTTTGTTCTTCTGTCGAGAATCGAACCTTCATTTACCGAAAGATTTTCACTTCTTGACCCCATTTTTCTTTTCCTCAGGACGAGACGTGGAAGGAAGTGAAAGGACTTTGGATCTTCTCGCTGCTCAGTTTGTTTCTTCTTGGTGTCGAGAGATGTGTTGACGACATGAGTCCAGAGGAGTCGGTGCTAATGTTTTTATTACTTTCATATTCAAATCAACACAATCAGACTATTGTGGTTACAAGCAGAACTATTGCACCAACACCTGGCTGACACAACAGTGAAAGAATGATTTCAACCAAAAAAAAAGAAAGAGGCACAAAAACACAACAGAGATCCGGGTCGGCGCCTCTGGAACAGACCGAGTCGTTATACAGTACAATCCAAGAACTACAAGCTCACGCCGGCGCGTGAACCCTCGCGGTGCCTCGGTGAAAAGACAGAAAAAGTAACACAAGTTCAAAACAATGGTATAAACCAGCACGACATTTATTACACAACATAAATAGAAGAAGATATTGTGTTTCTGAACAGGCATATATGTGAACTACAAAGAGAGACTGAAGAGAGGATCAAGTTATTGTCAGCAGGATACACGTTCTGCAGGTTCTGCTTAACGAAGAGTCACCGAGAGATCTATTGTGGTGAAGAACAGCCTTCCTACCGAGGAGAGAAGCACACACAGGACTAACTACAGAGAGATCCCATGCTGTTATATAGTCCACCATGCTGGTCCGGAGCGACGACGCCGGCATGTGGAGCTCAGGATGACAAGATACCTCCACATCTTCGTACGCTCGCGTTTCCTCCCAAACTAAATGCTTGTTTATTGAAAGTCTCTCACGCGGGTTTTGGCGAGGAAGGAGATGTAGATCCACGTTTCTTGGATCTAGAAAAGAGAAGTGAACCCTCCCCTCCGTCACGCGGTCTCTGCCCACCAGCCTTCAGTGACCCCCCCGGTTTGAATCTGCTGACCGAAGCCCTTCCGTGAAAATAAAAGCACCCAGAAAAAGAGGGGGATCATCTCCAGTGGAGCCAAGTTTTCCCGGAAAACCATGAAAAACAAACAAATATTCCACGGAGAGCATTTACACGTCAGTCGCCATGATGTGTGGCCGGGTACTGACCACTGCGGCTCCCTCAGCCTCGCGCCACACCACGAGCAGCACAGATGGATTGAAGGATACGAACAAAACCAAAGCTTACGTTCCAAAGAATTATGAGAATTCAGTCGCAATTTTTACATTTTTCTTGAATAAAAGTTAAGAAAAAATGCATGTTTTTTAAATAAATAAAGTAAGTAATAATGAGTGATAACTTAAAAATAAGCTTTGTTTTTATTTTCATAATAAAATCTTTAATTAAAGTACAAAATGTTCTATTGTTTTCATCACTAACTCTGAAGAAAAATACAAAACTTTAAATGATTTCTAGTTTCAAACACTACAGACACTTACAGCAGTAAATACATGAACATTGACTTCCTTTTAACTGAAATTAATATTGTCATTAAGTTGTTCTATACGTCTCTAAATATTAACACATTGTATCGTATTTGACAAGAGGAGTTGATCACATAAAAATAAATAAAATAAAATAAAAGTACGTTAAGTAAAGTAAAGTAAAGTAAAGTAAAGTAAAATAAAATAAAATATAAAAGCAAATAAAAGTAAATAAAATAAATAAAGTAAAATAAAATAAATTAAAGGAAATAGTTAAACAAATAAAAATAAATAAAATAAAATAGTAGTGAAATTGAAATTAAATTAAATCAAAACAAAACAAACAGAAAAAAGAAAAATTTGAATTTCATTTCATTTTTATTTTCTTTAAATATTTAGTATTAAATGAATCATTTGATCAATCTATCGTCCAGGCCTAACTGAAGACATAATGTTGACTAGAAAACTGCTGCTACTGTTACTGGTACCTTCAATAAGTCATCATCGTCATAAAGAAGTTTTCACCATCAAACCAAACTATTGGAATCCATCTGTGATGCTCGTGACGTCGCTGTGAGGTTCTTCTACGTGGGATTCAAAGTATCCTCGGAGTATGAATCCTGGATCGGGGTCGAGTCAAGGCCAGAGGAATTTCCACGTTCAATTGAAAATAAAGCAGCGACTCATCGACGGAAACATTCACGATCTGCTTCCTCGACAAGAGTCCGACAGGAATTTAGATTATATTTCTCAATAGTGCTTTCTTAAGCGGATGCTCGTTTTTTTGGGTATTCCATGGTCTGTTGTTGTTTGTTGTGGTTTTAAGTGTAGACGACATTATCTTGTCCCGGGAAGAAGAAGCATCGTTGAATAATTTTTTCTCGCCGCACTACTTGTAAAAATTAGCATTCATTTGTGTGAGATCTCTGACTTTGTGTGACTCAGCTGAGAGTCCGTGTGTGTCTTTGATCACTATCTCTTGCTGATAAGAACTGCTTCTTGGCAGACGTTGTCTCTTCAGCTGCTGCAGGTCCGACTGAGCTCCGAAAGACATTTTCCTTGTTGGTGGGAGTGATTTCACTTGGAGGTTGAACTTTCAAGACTTCCTTCTTTTCCTCACCGACCCTCCCATTGTATTCATGTCTTCTTTAAACACACTTTCTTACGTCATCTTGACTTATATTCACTATCAGGGTTTGATATAATTTTCTTTTCTCTTTATTAAGTAACATTCTTTGTTGACACTAGTTATTATACTATTAATCCTGTTTCTTAATTGAGGTATATATGAATATATACAGTTAATTAGTGGTATAATTGGTTTAAGAAGAAAAACAAAAACAACTTACATTTCAATTTTCTCCTTCTTCTGCTGTGTTCAATAACAATAACACAATTAACATTGATTGTTGACATCCTTTGTTTCTGCATGTATTAATGACCTTTTGACCCCATTATCTTGACCATCCTCTCTTCCTATTTCACATCGTCAATTGATCAACTCACAATTGGTCACATTGCGTGTAACTTTTGGTATTTTGTGTTGCTAATACTGCTAATCTAAAACAGGTGTGTCATTGACTGCTTGCACGTGTGTACGTTTGTTGATATCTAGTTCATGTTTTCTCTTCTTCTCTCAATTTCTGATCTTTGCTGTTGTATTTGCTATGCTGCCCCCTGCTGGTTTTCTCTTTGCTTGATTCTTAATTGACTATTGTTCTGACTCAATTGGTGTAATTATTTAATTATTAATTAATTGAATCAATTGCAGTTTATTTTGTTTTTTTAATTTTTCAATTATTACTTTAAATTACATATTATTATTTTAACAATTAGTCATAAATGTACTATTGTTTTATTATTTTTAGTAAATTAGGGATTGGATTTTTATCTTTTTAATTATTGGAGGAATATTAAGTTATGTGTTGTATTTGGTCTTTAGACAGTCACTCTTATTCCTCTTTGTCAATTGTGCTATATATATATATATGCAACTAATTAGGAAGAAAAAATAAATAAATGAGGCCTTCAGGAAAGAAAACAGCATTGAAAATGACTAGTTTTCATCCACATGACAAAATGATTTGATTGAAGTCTTAAACAAAGGAAACCTAAAATAAATACCAAATTAATACTAGAGTTTAACAGTTCTTGGAGGACAACTTCAATATAAAGATAATAAATGGGTTAATAATGGAACATAAGTTTCTATATCTAACAAAGGACAAGAAAATAAAATAAAAGGATGAATCATTATGAATATAATCAAAATAATAAAAAATAATTTATAGAGTAGATTTTTACTTTTTTTTTATTCATAAAGTAAGTCTTAGTCTTTTATTAATTGGCGTAACTTAGGTCCAGAAATCCAACAACAGAAATGCTGCACAAATGGTTGCACAGTCACTTTTTTCTATTTGATATTATCCATTTACTTCAGCAATAGACTTTCAAACCAAATCTTAGA